>NW_028166266.1:0-187500 GCF_964263955.1 Coregonus lavaretus | reverse complement strand
A
Organism: Coregonus lavaretus; assembly: GCF_964263955.1. Lineage (NCBI taxonomy): Eukaryota > Metazoa > Chordata > Actinopteri > Salmoniformes > Salmonidae > Coregonus > Coregonus lavaretus. The sequence goes on along the minus strand of NW_028166266.1, from coordinate 187,499 downwards.
ATCCACTTGAATCAGTGTAGATGAAGGGGATGAGACATTTTAAAGAAGTATTGTTAAGCCTTGAAACAGTTGAAACATGGATTGTGAATGTGTGCCATTCATAGGGTGAATGGGCAAGACAAAATATTTAAGTGCCTTTGAACAGGGTATGATAGTAGGTGCCAGGCGCACCGGTTTGTGTCAAGAACAGCAATGCTGCTGGGTTTTTCATGCTCAACAGTTTCCCGTGTGTATCAAGAATGGTCCACCACCCAAAGGACATCCAGCCAACTTGACACAACTGTGAGAAGCATTGGGGTCAACATGGGCCAGCATCCCTGTGGAACGCTTTCGACACCTTGTAGAGTCCATGCTCCGACCAATTGAGGCTGGGGGGTGCAATTCAATATTAGGAAGATGTCCTTAATGTTTTGTGCACTCAGTGTTTCTTCAGTTTCATCACCCAGGTTGTAGCTGAGAGTGATAAAATGTGCAAATTACCTGGTTAAAATAAAGTTAGATGGTGTAACAAACAGCAACACAGATATTGAGATTGCTCTTCATTCATACAGTATCTGTTGTGCAGTTCATGCTGCCATGGGACAAAAACAGAAAGTTTAGCCTCGCACTTCAAGTTAGTTGTTGTGGAAATTAATCCACTTTGTGTTTACTTTGTGAAATTCTTACACAGGGACACTCAATGTCAATCTTAAATGAATCGTTGTTTATTGTCTGCGCGCAGGAGAGGTTCCAGCCAACACACATGTCAATCAGGAGCTCCCCCGGGGCAGTCCCGGCAGTTGTCTTATATACGGCTATACACAGACAATTTATATTTGCATGATTTAGCATAATAAATTAATCATTACCGTTTTGTTTCATTCACGTGACCGACCAATACCGGTTCATAACATGTGGCAGACCAATACCTCACGAGTCTTCTTCTCTCTAAACTGAGACCTTGAAACTGAGATATATTTTCCTTCTCAAAACAAGGTCTGGGCATACTGCCAAATTGCAGATACTGATAAGTGAGGGTTCATCTGATCAGTCACTTGCATGAACACAGAAATTGGTTATTAGAACAGCACATGAATGAAACAGAGAAATGTATAGAATAGAAAATAACCTACATTAACATTTCCATCACACATGCAACAGCATCTTGCTGCGTCTACCTTTAATAATACTAATGGCTGCCTGTCTCACCGATGATGTAAGAGAGGATGAGGTTCCATCCCGTGATGAAGGCCCAGAGTTCTCCCACAGTGACATAGCTGTATAGGTAGGCTGAGCCCGTCTTGGGGACGCGGGCCCCAAACTCAGCGTAACATAGGCCAGCCATCACAGAGGCCAGCGCTGCGATGAGGAAGGACAGGACAATGGCAGGACCTGGGGACAGGGAGAGGGTTGGGATGACCATCAGATTTAGTCAAAACCAGTAAATATATTCCAGCTTCCAGAGTAGTGCCCCCCAGGGTATTACTACTATACTACTACTATATTAGCTCAGTTGGTAGAGCATGGCGTTTGCAACGCCAGGGTTGTGAGTTTGATTCCCACGGGGGGCCAGTATGAAAAATACAAAAAATAATGTATGCACTCACTAACTGTAAGTCGCTCTGGATAAGAGCGTCTGCTAAATGACTAAAATGTAAAATGTAAAATATTACTAATATATTACTACAGTGTATTACCTTTATTTTCTCTGGCTCCAGCCAGGACTTAAACCCCAACTCTCAGAGTACTGCCCACCCCCAAAGTACTACTACTACTACTACTACTACTACTACTACTATACTAATACAGTACCACTACTACTACTACTACTGCTACTACTACTACTACTACTACTATACTAATACAGTACCACTACTACTACTACTACTACTACTACACTAATACACTACTACTACTACTACTACTACTACTACTACTACTACTACTACTACTACTACTACACTAATACACTACTACTACTACTACTACTACTACTACTACTACTACTACTACTACTACTACTACTACTACTACTACTATACTAATACAGTACTACTACTACTACTACTACTACTACTACTACTATACTACTTTTTTCTATACTTTTTGTTTTAGGGGGTAGATCAGCTTTAATATTGCAGCTTGTGGGACTATCATTTGAAGGACCATCATTTGTTTTTCAACAGGACAATGACCCAAAACACACCTCCAGGCTGTGTAAGGGCTATTTGACCAAGAAGGAGAGTGATGGAGTGCTGCATCAGATGACCTGGCCTCCACAATCACCCGACCTCAACCCAATTGAGATGGTTTGGGATGAGTTGGACCGCAGAGTGAAGGAAAAGCAGCCAATAAATGCTTAGCATATGTGGGAACTCCTTCAAGACCATTGGAAAGCATTCCTCATGAAGCTGGTTGAGAGAATGCCAAGTGTGTGCAAAGCTGTCATCAAGGCAAAGGGTGGCTTCATTGAAGATTCTAAAATGTAAAATATATTTTCATTTGTTTAACACTTTTTTGGTTACTACATAATTCCATATGTGTTATTTCATAGTTTTGATGTCTTCACTATTATTCTACAATGTAGAAAATAGTAAAAATAAAGAACAACCCACGAATGAGTAGGTGTGTCCAAACTTTTGACTGGTACAGTAAATATAACATTCTATTTGTTGCAATAATTCTGTATAATTATTAACATTGAAAAACTCTAAGTTCTGAATCCGGCGTCGTTAAGTTCATAAACCATGTGCCATGGAGTTGGTACATTGAAAATCTCCTCCCAACTTTTTTGCAACCTGTATGGAGCAGCTGTCCATTTTTTGGTCCTTAAATTAAACTGGTATACTTTTTTATTCATCACAATTTTCTTTAGCCAATTTTGGTCTTTAATGCGGCCGACAGACAAGTTCCTTACCTGCTCCTGCTCCTGCTTCCACTTGCCTCCTCTATTTTTGCGGTAATCAGTTGGTTGTAATTTTGGATATAGTAGACATTTCCATGTATTTTTGTTAACTGAATGTGTGACATAACTCCACCAGTCCTATTGATGATATAATTTACAAAGATTATACAGTTTAACATTTTTTTCTGCAAAAATATATATTTGTTTAATCAATTGAGTTTAACCACAATATTTGTTGTAATATTTGTTCTGTCTTTTCTGGTGGATTAAACTGAAATTGCAACCAGCTTTCTACGGCTTGTTTTAAAAATAGCGATATTTTTGAGATTATTTCATTTTCAAATAATAGAAAGTGAGAGGTTGTAATCTGATTGAAGGGAAACAAGGGGTAAGCCATTCTTATTAATCTCCTACAGAAACAGTTCGGATTTAAGTATATTTTTTGTATGATTCAAGTCTTAAGTGAGAGGTCCAATGCTTTACTATTTAATCATTTCTGCCCTCCGAATTCATATTCATTATATAAATAGGCCTGTTTAATTTTGTCTGGCTTGCCGTTCCAAATAAAGTCAAATATTTTTTGCTCAAATAATTTAAAAAACGAATCGTTAGGTGAAGGCAGGGCCATAAGTAAATAGGTAAACTGGGACATGACTAAAGAGTTAATCAGGGGGATTTTTCCACAAATAGACAAGTGTTATCCTTTCCACGTTAGCAAGATTTCATCTAATTTGGCAAACTTTCTATTAAAATGTATTGTAGTGAGATAATTTATTTCTTTTGAGATATGAATACCGAGTATGTCCACTTCACCGTCTGGCAATTTTATTGGTAAACTACATGGTAATGTCAAAGTTGTATTTTTTTGTGATCCAATATGTAATATGGTGCACTTTGCTTGTAATCCAGAGGTTGGAAACATTATCTAGATCCTCTATGAGGCTGTGGATGGATCCAAATTGAGGATTTAAGAGAAAACATCAATCATCAGCGTACAATTACACCTTTGTTTTTAAGCCCTGGATTTCTAGCCCCTTGATGTTACTGTTGGATCTAATTTATTAGCTATCATTTCGATGGCCATATATATGCCGATAGTGGACAACCTTGTTTCACTCCTCTTGACAGTTTAATACCTTCTGAAAAGTAGCCATTATTTACTATTTTACACCTGGGGTTACTATACATAACTTTAATTGTATAAGAGATTCTCCTAAATTAAAATAGTCCAGGCATTTACGTATATATAAATTCCAGTCATACTTTATCAAAGGCCTTTTCAAAGTTAGCTATGAATACCAGGCTTGGTTTCCTATATTTTTTATAATGTTCTATTATTTCCAGTGCTTGTCTTATATTGGATCTTTATATTTACCACCTGGGTCCTGCTTTAGTAATAGTGAAATCAGACCTTCTTGCTGTGTATCTGATAGTCTACCATTTTTATAGGAGTGGTTAAAACATGCTAATAACAGACCTCTGAGTACATAAAAAAGGTTTGATATACCTCAACTGGTATGCCATCCAGCCCTGGAGTTTTCCAGGACTTAAAGGCTTTAATTGCATCAAGAAGTTACTCCCCTGTAATTCGGCCTTCATGTGAGTCTTTCTCTACAGCTGTTAATTTTACATAATTAATAGAAAAAAAATCCTAACAATTAACTTGACTTAGTGGAGATGAAGGAGACTGAAAAGTAAACATATGCTTAAAGTGCTTTGCTTCCTTTTTCTAAATACCCTTTGTTGTAATTTGTAACCCGTTTCTGTAAATTATTTTTGATTGCATTTCTATGTTGAAGATTCAAAAATAATTTAGTGCATTTTTCCCCATATTCCATGCAGTTCGCTTTATTTTTTATAATATATTACACTTGATCTTTCTTGAATAAGTTTAGTTTTTCTTCTTTATTCTATACCTCTATTGTACCATTTTTATTGACATCTATCTGTACTGTTAGTCCCTCTATTTCCTTTTGTTAATATGAACTCTTTTGACCTAAATTGTTTTTGTTTTAGAGATGAATATTGTATTTAATGGCCTCTAAAGGCACATTTAAAAGTGTCCCATACAATAAGGGGATCTGCTGTTATAGTTATAAGTTATTATGTCCTGGTTAAAAACAAGATGTCATCCAGTAGAATTACATTTCCAATATCCTCGCTCTCGTGGAAATTCTGTTAGAGTAATGTGTATACCAATTATTTGATAGTCCAACCGCATTCTGTCCCCTATCAACACTTGTTTAAACCAGTCCTTTTCCCATACAACTTTGTCTAAAGGTGTTGAATGAGTTTCCTGTTAACAATATATATTATATTCCTTCTCTTTTAGCCAGCAAAAGACTGATCGTCTTTTCTTATTATCTGCTAAGCCATCACAATTATAACTAGCTATACTTATTTCACCTCGGTTGTACTGCATTTAGTTATTTAAAAAAATATTTAGATTAAAAAATCGTGCATATCCTAATTTATTCCCACAATTGACAAATAATATAAGCACTTCTGTGAAGGATTGTTACCATAACAACGGCTGGCAGTAGGAATTCTACATTTTACTACTACTACTACTACACTACTACTATTACTATACTACTACTATACTACTACTACACTACTAAAGTACTTATACTGTTATACTACATTATAGTAGTACTACTACTATACTACCACACTATTACTATACTACTACTACACTACTACTACTATACTACTACTATACTACTACAGTACTACTATAGTGTAGTATCCTGAGTGGCGCAGCTGTGCCACTAGAGATCCTGGTTCGAATCCAGGCTCTGTCGTAGCCGGCCGCAACCGGGAGACCCATGGGGCGGCGCACAATTGGCCCAGCGTCGTCCAGGGTAGGGCAGGGATGTAGCTCAGTTGGTTGCAACGCCAGGGATATGGGTTCGATTCCCACGTGGGGCCAGTATGAAAAATAAAAAATAATGTATTCACTAACTGTAAGTCGCTCTGGAAAAGAGCGTCTGCTAAATGACTAAAATGTAATGTAAAATACTATTACTAAACTACTACTATACTACAGTATATTACCTGAATTTTCTCTGGCCACAGCCCCTGCCAGGACGTAGACCCCAGCACCCAGAGTACTCCCCACCCCCAAAGCCACAAGGTCGAAGGTGTTGAGACATCGGGACAGACGGGAATCTTCACTGTTACAGTCCACAACCTTGACACGCAGCAGCTGCTTCCCAAAGCCTAGCAGCTTCTCCAGGGCCATGCTGAGTAAGACGAGGTCAGAGGGGAGAGGTCACAGACACCTGGAGGAGAGAGAAGGCGAGAGGGAGGATGGGAGCGATGGAACACATTAGAATGCTAATAAAAACACAATAGCATAACTGCAGCCCTCCAAGGTAGGGAACACTGACTGTTTACATGCTCCTCCTGTCACGCCTCCTGTCACTCCTCCTGTCACTCCTCCTGTCACTCCTCCTGTCACTCCTCCTGTCACGCCTCCTGTCACACCTCCTGTCAGTCCTCCTGTCTCCCCCCTCCACTGCGGTACTATACAGGACAGTATCATGTAGGACTGAGACAGACACTAAATATACTATCTATTGGCATTCACTGAGGCAACGGTAGGCAAACAGATGTAAACAGAGAGGAAGAGGTGAAGGAAGAGGGCAGTGAGGTTTATTTGATGGAATAAAAGTTTCATAATGTTTAGGTTGTTAACAATCTACTGATGTAAGTGGAAGGCATCCAGGCAACTTTTAGAAAAACTGGAGTAGCGGCTGTTGTTCATATGCCTGCTCCCGGTGTTGTGATGTGTTTTGTCATTTAGCAGACGCTCTTATCCAGAGCAACTTACAGTTAGTGAGTACATACATTTTTTCATACTGGTCCCCCGTGGGAATCGAACCCACAACCCTGATGTTGCAAGCGCCATGCTCTACCAACTGAGCTACACGGGACATTATCATTCTGTTGTACCTCCTCTTAACCCCGTTTCCCCGTGGTGTAGACATTATCATTCTGTTGTACCTCCTCTTAACCCCGTTTCCCCGTGGTGTAGACATTATCATTCTGTTGTACCGCCTCTTAACCCCGTTTCCCCGTGGTGTAGACATTATCATTCTGTTGTACCTCCTCTTAACCCCGTTTCCCCGTGGTGTAGACATTATCATTCTGTTGTACCGCCTCTTATCCCTGTAGATGGTTTCCTGGTGCTGGCTTCATCACTCTAGGGACTTTGGTACGCTACTCTACAGCAAACCCCCTGACTGGTCCATCTACCCACCACTCAACACTAACTAACCCCCTGACTGGCCCATCTACCCACCACTCAACACTAACTAACCCCCTGACTGGCCCATCTACCCACCACTCAACACTAACTAACCCCCTGACTGGCCCATCTACCCACCACTCAACACTAACTAACCCCCTGACTGGCCCATCTACCCACCACTCAACACTAACTAACCCCCTGACTGGCCCATCTACCCACCACTCAACACTAACTAACCCCCTGACTGGCCCATCTACCCACCACTCAACACTAACTAACCCCCTGACTGGCCCATCTACCCACCACTCAACACTAACTAACCCCCTGACTGGCCCATCTACCCACCACTCAACACTAACTAACCCCCTGACTGGTCCATCTACCCACCACTCAACACTAACTAACCCCCTGACTGGCCCATCTACCCACCACTCAACACTAACTAACCCCCTGACTGGCCCATCTACCCACCACTCAACACTAACTAACCCCCTGACTGGTCCATCTACCCACCACTCAACACTAACTAACCCCCTGACTGGCCCATCTACCCACCACTCAACACTAACAAACCCCCTGACTGGTCCATCTACCCACCACTCAACACAAACAATGTTTATGTAAACATTGGACGCAGAGAAGTGAAACACAGAAACATACGGACGTACACACATGACAACACATCACAACACAACACATCACAACACATCACAACACAACACAACACAACACATCACAACACATCACAACACAACACAACACATCACATCACAACATTACACATCACAACACATCACAACACATCACAACACATCACAACACATCACACAACATCACAACACATCACAACACAACACAACACATCACAACACATCACAACACAACACAACACATCACAACACATCACAACACATCACAACACAACACATCACAACACATCACAACACATCACAACACATCACATCACAACACATCACAACACATCACAACACATCACATCACAACACATCACAACACATCACATCACATCACAACACATCACATCACAACACATCACATCACATCACAACACAACACATCACAACACATCACATCACATCACAACACATCACAACACAACACAACACATCACAACACATCACAACACATCACATCACATCACATCACAACACATCACATCACAACACAACACATCACAACACATCACATCACATCACATCACAACACAACACATCACAACACATCACAACACATCACATCACAACACATCACAACACAACACATCACAACACATCACAACACATCACATCACATCACAACACAACACATCGCAACACATCACAACACATCACAACACATCACATCACATCACATCACAACGCAACACATCGCAACACATCACATCAGATCACAACACATCACATCACAACACAACACATCGCAACACATCACAACACATCACAACACATCACATCACATCACAACACATCACAACACATCACATCACATCACAACACATCACAACACATCACAACACATCACAACACAACACATCACAACACAACACATCACAACACAACACAACACATCACAACACAACACATCACAACACAACACATCACAACACATCACAACACATCACAACACATCACAACACAACACATCACAACACATCGCAACACATCACATCACAACACATCACAACACAACACATCGCATCACATCACATCACAACACATCACATCACAACACATCACAACACATCACAACACAACACATCGCAACACATCACAACACATCACAACACATCACATCACAACACAACACATCGCAACACATCACATCACATCACAACACATCACATCACAACACATCACAACACATCACAACACAACACATCGCAACACATCACAACACATCACAACACATCACAACACATCACATCACATCACAACACAACACATCACAACACATCACAACACATCACATCACAACACATCACAACACATCACAACACATCACATCACAACACAACACATCACAACACATCACAACACATCACAACACAACACATCACAACACATCACAACACAACACATCACAACACAACACAACACATCACAACACAACACAACACATCACAACACATCACAACACATCACAACACATCACAACACAACACATCACAACACATCACAACACAACACATCACAACACATCACAACACATCACAACACAACACATCACAACACAACACATCACAACACATCACATCACAACACAGGGCTCTGTCGTAGCCGGCCGTGACCGGGAGACCCATGGGGCGGCGCACAATTGGCCCAGCGTCGTCCAGGGTAGGGGAGGGAATGGCCAGCAGGGATGTAGCTCAGTTGATAGAGCATGGTGTTTGCAACGGCAGGGTTGTGGGTTCGATTCCCACGGGGGGCCAGTATGAAAAAATTAATAATGTATGCACTCACTAACTGTAAGTCGCTCTGGATAAGAGCGTCTGCTAAATGACTAAAATGTAAATGTAAATGTCTACACCACGGGGAAACGGGGTTAAAAGTATAATCCACATTATTGCTGCTAACAGACAACTGGGACCGGCTTACAGGCATCATATAATATAGCAACACACGGTGGGGGATTGGGAAGACTGACGTAACTGGCCATAATAACACAACAACAACACCTATAAACTGGTAGCCGTGACACAACAAGACAACACCTATAAACTGGTAGCCGTGACACAACAAGACAACACCTATAAACTGGTAGCCGTGACACAACAACACAACTCCATTAAACTTGTAATCGTAACATATCTCCTTAAACTGATCATAGTAACACAACAACACAACTAATTTAAACTGGTAGTAATAACACAAATCCTTTAAACTGATAATTGCAACACAACAACACAACTCATTTAAATGTGTGTTAATTCCAAAACTATTCTAACTGGTAATAATAGCACAACAACACAACTCCTTTAATTCGGTAATAGTAACACAACAACACATCAACACTCAGTTCAGGTCAGTCAGTGTTTCCCTAGCGTTTGCTCTGTTGACCTGCTCCCTGAATCATTTTGCTGCAATTAGTTTGAATGAAAGAACGTTGGCTAAAGAGATCCTGATTGGTGATGTTGCTGTTCCAGTGACCCGTCTGGAATCAGAGAATGTGAAGTGAAGGAGATCCAGGAAGGCTGGAGTTAACAGGCTGTAGTTGTAGACATAGTGAAGGAGATCCAGGAAGGCTGGAGTTAACAGGCTGTAGTTGTAGACATAGTGAAGGAGATCCAGGAAGGCTGGAGTTAACAGGCTGTAGTTGTAGACATAGTGAAGGAGATCCAGGAAGGCTGGAGTTAACAGGCTGTAATTGTAGACATAGTGAAGGAGATCCAGGAAGGCTGGAGTTAACAGGCTGTAGTTGTAGACATAGTGAAGGAGATCCAGGAAGGCTGGAGTTAACAGGCTGTAGTTGTAGACATAGTGAAGGAGATCCAGGAAGGCTGGAGTTAACAGGCTGTAATTGTAGACATAGTGAAGGAGATCCAGGAAGGCTGGAGTTAACAGGCTGTAGTTGTAGACATAGTGAAGGAGATCCAGGAAGGCTGGAGTTAACAGGCTGTAGTTGTAGACATAGTGAAGGAGATCCAGGAAGGCTGGAGTTAACAGGCTGTAGTTGTAGACATAGTGAAGGAGATCCAGGAAGGCTGGAGTTAACAGGCTGTAGTTGTAGACATAGTGAAGGAGATCCAGGAAGGCTGGAGTTAACAGGCTGTAGTTGTAGACATAGTGAAGGAGATCCAGGAAGGCTGGAGTTAACAGGCTGTAGTTGTAGACATAGTGAAGGAGATCCAGGAAGGCTGGAGTTAACAGGCTGTAGTTGTAGACATAGTGAAGGAGATCCAGGAAGGCTGGAGTTAACAGGCTGTAGTTGTAGACATAGTGAAGGAGATCCAGGAAGGCTGGAGCATACTTGCTGTAATTGTAGACATGGTGAAGGAGATCCAGGAAGGCTGGAGTTAACAGGCTGTAGTTGTAGACATAGTGAAGGAGATCCAGGAAGGCTGGAGTTAACAGGCTGTAGTTGTAGACATAGTGAAGGAGATCCAGGAAGGCTGGAGTTAACAGGCTGTAGTTGTAGACATAGTGAAGGAGATCCAGGAAGGCTGGAGTTAACAGGCTGTAATTGTAGACATAGTGAAGGAGATCCAGGAAGGCTGGAGTTAACAGGCTGTAATTGTAGACATAGTGAAGGAGATGCAGGAAGGCTGGAGCATACTTGCTGTAATTGTAGACATAGGCTATGTGTTTAGATTTGCACAATGCTGTAGGACTTGGAGGAGGAAAGGGAGTGGCTTAAACTCAGTTCAGACTCTCTGTGGCCTCAATCAACAGTATATTCTGTCCTCCCACAACCACAGCTGGCTGGAAAGGTTCTGGAAAGGTTCAGGGGCCATATGTATCAAAAATCTCAAGGTAGGAGTGCTGATCAACGATCACATCCCGCCCTGTCCGTCTTATTCATTAAGATGCTGAACTGATCCCGAGTCTGCACTCCTACTCTGATTCATGAGACAATCAGAAGCCATGGATTACAGGCAACATCCGCACTGAGCTAAAGGGTAGAGCTGCCGCTTTCAAGGAACGGGACTCTAACCCGGACGCTTATAAGAAATCCTGCTATGCCCTCCGACGAACCTTCAAACAGGCAAAGAGTCAATACAGGACTAAGATTGAATCGTACTACACCGGCTCCGATGCTCGTCGGATGTGGCAGGGCTTGCAAACTATTACAGACTGCAAAGGGAAGCACAGCCACGAGCTGTCCAGTGACACAAGCCTGCCAGACGAGCTAAATGACTGACGGATTACCAGGACGTGTACTCTGAGCACGCGCTGACCAACTGGCAAGTGTCTTCACTGACATTTTCAACCTGTCCCTGGTCGAGTCTGTAATACCTACATGTTTCAAGCAGACCACCATAGTCCCTGTGCCCAAGAACACTAAGGTAACCTGCCTAAATGATTGCCGACCCGTAGCACTCGCGTCTGTAGCCATGAAGTGTTTTGAAAGGCTGGTCATGAATCACATCAACAACATCAACCCCAAAAACCCTAGACCCACTCCAATTTGCATACCGCCCCAAAAGATCCACCAATGACTCAATCTCTATTGCACTCCACACTGCCCTTTCCCACCTGGACAAAAGGAACACCTATGTGAGAATGCTGTTCATTGACTACAGCTCAGCATTCAACACTATAGTGCCCTCAAAGCTCATCACTAAGCTAAGGATCCTGGGACTAAACACCTCCCTCTGCAACTGGATCCTGGACTTCCTGACGGGCCGCCCCCAGGTGGTAAGGGTAGGCAACAACACATCTGCCACACTGATCCTCAACACGGGGGCCCCTCAGGGGTGGGTGCTCAGTCCCCTCCTGTACTCCCTGTTCACCCACGACTGCGTGGCCAAGCACTACTCCAACACCATCAATACGTTTGCAGACGACACAACGGTGGTATTCCTGATCACCGACAACAATGAGACAGCCTATAGAGAGGAGGTCAGAGACCTGGAGAGGAGTTGGGTGGGTGAAGGGGAAGCTGAGGGGTGGAGAGGAGTTGGGTGGGTGGAGGGGAAGCTGAGGGGTGGAGAGGAGTTGGGTGGGTAAAGGGGAAGCTGAGGGGTGGAAAGGAGTTGGGTGGGTGGAGGGGAAGCTGAGGGGTGGAGAGGAGTTGGGTGGGTGGAGGGGAAGCTGAGGGGTGGAGAGGAGTTGGGTGGGTGGAGGGGAAGCTGAGGGGTGGAGAGGAGTTGGGTGGGTGGAGGGGAAGCTGAGGAGTGGAGAGGAGTTGGTGGGTGGAGGGGAAGCTGAGGGGTGGAGAGGAGTTGGGTGGGTGGAGGGGAAGCTGAGGAGTGGAGAGGAGTTGGGTGGGTGGAGGGGAAGCTGACGGGTGGAGAGGAGTTGGGTGGGTGGAGGGGAAGCTGAGGGGTGGAGAGGAGTTGGGTGGGTGAAGGGGAAGCTGAGGGGTGGAGAGGAGTTGGGTGGGTGGAGGGGAAGCTGAGGGGTGGAGAGGAGTTGGGTGGGTGGAGGGGAAGCTGAGGGGTGGAGAGGAATTGGGTGGGTGGAGGGGAAGCTGAGGGGTGGAGAGGAGTTGGGTGGGTGGAGGGGAAAAGAGGGAGGGAGGTATGGAGTAGATGCTGGTTCACCCAACTCCTCTCCACCCCTCAGCTGGATGCTGGGCAGAGGACAAGGTAGAGGAGGGGAGGTATGATGGGGATGCTGGGTGTAGGAGGGGAGGTATGGAGGGGATGAGGGGTGTAGGAGGGGAGGTATGGAGGGGATGCTGGGTGTAGGAGGGGAGGTATGGAGGGGATGCTGGGTGTAGGAGGGGAGGTATGGAGGGGATGCTGGGTGTAGGAGGGGAGGAATGGAGGGGATGCTGGGTGTAGGAGGGGAGGTATGGAGGGGATGCTGGGTGTAGGAGGGGAGGAATGGAGGGGATGCTGGGTGTAGGAGGGGAGGTATGGAGGGGATGCTGGGTGTAGGAGGGGAGGTATGGAGGGGATGCTGGGTGTAGGAGGGGAGGTATGGAGGGGATGCTGGGTGTAGGAGGGGAGGAATGGAGGGGATGCTGGGTGTAGGAGGGGAGGTATGGAGGGGATGCTGGGTGTAGGAGGGGAGGTATGGAGGGGATGCTGGGTGTAGGAGGGGAGGAATGGAGGGGATGCTGGGTGTAGGAGGGGAGGTATGGAGGGGATGCTGGGTGTAGGAGGGGAGGAATGGAGGGGATGCTGGGTGTAGGAGGGGAGGTATGGAGGGGATGCTGGGTGTAGGAGGGGAGGAATGGAGGGGATGCTGGGTGTAGGAGGGGAGGTATGGAGGGGATGCTGGGTGTAGGAGGGGAGGTATGGAGGGGATGCTGGGTGTAGGAGGGGAGGTATGGAGGGGATGCTGGGTGTAGGAGGGGAGGTATGGAGGGGATGCTGGGTGTAGGAGGGGAGGAATGGAGGGGATGCTGGGTGTAGGAGGGGAGGTATGGAGGGGATGCTGGGTGTAGGAGGGGAGGAATGGAGGGGATGCTGGGTGTAGGAGGGGAGGTATGGAGGGGATGCTGGGTGTAGGAGGGGAGGTATGGAGGGGATGCTGGGTGTAGGAGGGGAGGAATGGAGGGGATGCTGGGTGTAGGAGGGGAGGTATGGAGGGGATGCTGGGTGTAGGATGGGAGAGGGGGGAGAGGACATTATGGGGGGGTAGAATGGGATATCGCAGCCATAAAATGTTCGGGGTCACGCCACCCTGACCCACTTCTCCCCTGGCTGGCGTTCAGGAAGTGTCCCAGGAACTGAGGTGCTTGTCTGGCCGTTCCTCTGATCCTCAGTGGAAAGTTCTGTCGAAGAACGATGTAGGAGTGGAGGTGTGGTTGGGTGGTGGGATGGAAGAAGAGCTGGAGGGGTGGGGGAGGGGAAGGAGTGACAGAGGGAGAGGTGAAGATAGAGGGGGAGGAGTGAGAAGAGGTTTAAGGGAGGGGGGAGGGGGTGGGGGTGGGGGAGGGAATGCTGGTTGTATGGGGAGCAGTTAGGGGTGAGGAGGAATGGAGGGAGAGGGCGACGGGGGAGGGGTGAATGTGGAGTGTGTTGGGGACCTTTTAGTTGTTCCCATGGAGCGTTCAGGCTAGCGTTGCCGTTGAGGCTATCAGATCTCACTGCCAGATGAGTAACTACTGTCAGCTAGTGACACTTTACTTTATTGATCCATAGGAGACAGAAATGTGTCTTCTGCTTTTAACCAACCCCTCCCAGGCTCAGAGGTTAGGAGATCCTCCAGAGTTAGTGCTCCCAATCATTTTTACAATTAAATGTAAAAAAAAAAATATATGAATTATGGAATTGAACACAATCTAAAAGGAAAAGCCATGGAAACAACCTGCACCACACCATACACACCCTACATACAGTGAGGGAAAAAAGTATTTGATCCCCTGCTGATTTTGTAAGTTTGCCCACTGACAAAGACATGATCAGTCAAAAATTTTAATTGTAGGTTTATTTGAACAGTGAGAGACAGAATAACAACAACAAAATCCAGAAAAACGCATGTCAAAAATTTTATAAAATGATTTGCATTTAAATGAGAGAAATAAGTATTTGACCCCTCTGCAAAACATGACTTAGTACTTGGTGGCAAAACCCTTGTTGGCAATCACAGAGGTCAGACGTTTCTTGTAGTTGGCCACCAGGTTTGCACAAATCTCAGAAGGGATTTTGTCCCACTCCTCTATGCAGATCTTCTCCAAGTCATTAAGGTTTCGAGTCTGACGTTTGACAATTCGAACCTTCAGCTCCTTCCACATATTTTCTATGGGATTAAGGTCTGGAGACTGGCTAGGCCACTGCAGGACCTTAATGTGCTTCTTCTTGAGCCACTCCTTTGTTGCCTTGGCCGTGTGTTTTGGGTCATTGTCATCCTGGAATACCCATCCACGACCCATTTTCAATGCCCTGGCTGAGGGAAGGAGGTTCTCACCCAAGATTTGACGGTACATGGCCCTGTCCATCGTCCCTTTGATGCGGTGAAGTTGTCCTGTCCCCTTAGCAGAAAAACACCACCAAAGCATAATGTTTCCACCTCCATGTTTGACGGTGGGGATGGTGTTCTTGGGGTCATAGACAGCATTCCTCCTCCTCCAAACACGGCGAGTTGAGTTGATGCCAAAGAGGTCGATTTTGGTCTCATCTGACCACAACACTTTCACCCAGTTCTCCTCTGAATCATTCACATGTTCATTGGCAAACTTCAGACGGGCATGTATATGTGCTTTCTTGAGCAGGGGGACCTTGCAGGCGCTGCAGGATTTCAGTCCTTCACGGCGTGTGTTACCAATTGGTTTCTTGGTGACTATCGTACCAGCTGCCTTGAGATCATTGACAAGATCCTCCCGTGTAGTTCTGGGCTGATTTCTCACCGTTCTCATGATCATTGCAACTCCAAGAGGTGAGATCTTACATGGAGCCCCAGGCCGAGGGAGATTGACAGTTCTTTTGTGTTTCTTCCATTTGCGAATAATCGCACCAACTGTTGTCACCTTCTCACCAAGCTGCTTGGCGATGATCTTGTAGCCCATTCCAGCCTTGCGTAGGTCTATAATCCTGTCCCTGACAACCTTGGAGAGCTCTTTGGTCTTGGCCATGGTGGAGAGTTTGGAATCTGATTGATTGATTGCTTCTGTGGACAGGTGTCTTTTATACTGGTAACAAGCCGAGATTAGGAGCACTCCCTTTAAGAGTGTGCTCGTAATCTCAGCTCGTTACCTGTATAAAAGACACCTGGGAGCCAGAAATCTTTCTGATTGAGAGGGGGTCAAATACTTATTTCCCTCATTAAAATGCAAATCAATTTATATCATTTTTGACATGCGTGTTTCTGGATTTGTTTGTTGTTATTCTGTCTCTCACTGTTCAAATAAACCTACCATTAAAATTATAGACTGATCATTTCTTTGCCAGTGGGCAAACGTACAAAATCAGCAGGGGATCAAATACTTTTTTCCCTCACTGTACAATACGCACACACTCAAGACTTGTTTGCATATATGAACTGAATGACCTTTCCTCGAGCAAGAGAGGGTTGAGCAATAGCTATCAGCAGGACTAGAACCACAGACTAACACGTGTTATATTATAATAGGTAGCTTTCACACCATGGACAACAGCTCAGTCACACCATGGATTACAGCTCTGTCACACCATGGATTACAGCTCTGTCACACTATGGATTACAGCTCTGTCACACCATGGACAACAGCTCAGTCACACCATGGACAACAGCTCAGTCACACCATGGACAACAGCTCAGTCACACCATGGATTACAGCTCAGTCACACCATGGATTATAGCTCAGTCAAACCATGGATTACAGCTCTGTCACACCATGGACAACAGCTCAGTCGCACCATGGACAACAGCTCAGTCACACCATGGACAACAGCTCTGTCACACCATGGATTACAGCTCTGTCACACTATGGATTACAGCTCAGTCACACCATGGATTACAGCTCTGTCACACCATGGATTACAGCTCTGTCACACCATGGATTACAGCTCTGTCACACCATGGACAACAGCTCTGTCACACCATGGACAACAGCTCTGTCACACCATGGATTACAGCTCTGTCACACCATGGACAACAGCTCAGTCACACCATGGACAACAGCTCAGTCACACCATGGACAACAGCTCTGTCACACCATGGATTACAGCTCTGTCACACTATGGATTACAGCTCAGTCACACCATGGATTACAGCTCTGTCACACCATGGATTACAGCTCTGTCACACCATGGATTACAGCTCTGTCACACCATGGACAACAGCTCTGTCACACCATGGATTACAGCTCTGTCACACCATGGATTACAGCTCTGTCACACCATGGATTACAGCTCTGTCACACCATGGATTACAGCTCTGTCACACCATGGACAACAGCTCAGTCACACTATGGATTACAGCTATGTCACACCATGGATTACAGCTCTGTCACACCATGGATTACAGCTCTGTCACACCATGGATTACAGCTCTGTCACACCATGGATTACAGCTCTGTCACACCATGGATTACAGCTCTGTCACACCATGGATTACAGCTCTGTCACACCATGGATTACAGCTCTGTCACACCATGGATTACAGCTCTGTCACACCATGGATTACAGCTCTGTCACACCATGGATTACAGCTCTGTCACACCATGGATTACAGCTCTTTGGGCTAGCTAGAGCGACATACATATATGACAAGAGTCCATGTGACTATTCTGAAGGTAGATGCAACAAATTCATAAACACACGGGTTAACAGAACAAATTCCTAAACACACAGGTTAACAGAAGGTAAGCATGTACTCACTCACAACCAAACGCCAGGAGTTATACTTGAAAAAGAGTATGTAGAGAGAGAGAAAGAGAGTGAGAGTGAGAGAGAGAGAGAGAGAGAGGGGAAGAGCGAGAGGAAGAGAGGGAGAGAGAGAGAGAGAGGAAGACAGATGGACAGAGAGCGTATTAGCAGGACTATCTGTTAAATCTATTCCTCCAGTGGAAGGGACCAGCAGCGTTCTAAAATAGAACCCTGAGGAATCACATGGCAGCACAGCTATTCCAGGCAGCTAGCTAGGTCCTCTGACTGCTATACTCCTGTCCTGTCTCTATGAACACACACACACACACACACACACACACACACACACACACACACACACTGTCAGATATGCACACACTCACATGCATAAGCACACACAGCTACACTGACAACAACGCACTCACTGCCCCACATTTCTTACATTCACAGAAATAAAAGCAGATGCACTCAAACACACACAAACATTCTGTGTGCTGTCGTAAGTGCTCCCTACTCTTCCCAATCCCTCTAATGCTGCGTGTAGACGACAGATGCAAAAAACGTCATACCAGTTGGTGGGACAAGAAAGCAAGAAAGACTGTGATGCAAAAGCAAGCCAGTACGACGGCATGCATTGCTAAGGTGATTTCAGTAAACAAACAACTCATCAACCAGTAGAAAACAACGCTACTGCAGATGGCAAAAGTTGAAATATTTGAACTCTGGCGGCAAGTCCCGTCTACTGTGGCGCTACATTGTACTGTAAAAAACACATTGGCTTTTTCGCTAGGCACCCTGAAGAAGTGTGATTTTTAGAGTGAAAACCTGAAAAAAACAAAACTGGAAAAATGTAATTTGCTAAAAGATAACAGTGATTTTATATACGACTGTAGACTAACTGTTCTCTTACAATAGCACCCTTTTTCAGATTTCGCAAAGGTTATATTTCTCCCCTCCAAACAATCAATGTAAATATGATATTGTCAAGTTAAAATGTAATGGTTTGTGTATGGACGGTAAGTCATTATAGGGCTACTTGCTCAGAAAGAGAACATTTAGATGAGGCGCGCATCATCCGCTTTCCCGGGCCAGTATCCTTTTCATTTGGGCCAGCAGCTTTCCTTTTCCACTGGCCCATTTAGCTAAATGTGAAGCCCTACCAGTAGCAGTGCATGGGTAAAATCACTGGGGAAGCCAAGCCAGAAAAAAAAGCCTGAAAAAAGCCTAAGGCCCTGACAATAAGAAGACACAGTGGCAGAATAAATTCAACCACACCTTTGGTTCATCACAAAACCGGAGAGCAACCTCTGTCCGGTGAAGTCCACAAAACATATTGCATCTAACAGACAGTTAGATGACCTACAGCACGGTCAAGCAAGTTAATGTTTCTGACGTTTTCGGACCACAAAACAACTATTGATTTAGAACCACAGAGAGTTACCGCAAGTCGCAAAGAAAACAGGAGCTGCCTCCACTATTCCAGCACCATTTCAACTTCAACATCACCTCTGCTTAGTCTAATACAGTGACAACTAAAAGATACCAAAAACAATTTAGTCCAATCAACGTAAAACTAAATATGACGTGGCTGTCCATGGCACTGATTTCTGTGTGTATATGTGTGTGTGTGTGTGCAAGTATAAAAAACATGTTGACACCAATGATATCCTTCTCTCTTTCCTGTTGCCTAAACGGTCTATGACTTGGTCATACAGTACACGCTTTTAGTTTTTGTTGTCCTCGGCTACCTGGCTAAAATGCTTGCTCACTAGCCTAACTTCCATTCATGGGCAACATTAGCTAGTTAACATTAGCCTTCTACATCTAGCTACATATTGAACTTCCATCCTCTCAGGCCAGGGGCACAATGTATGAATTAATGGTTGGATCAGATTCTCCGTTATAATCTTTGGCCAGTACGGAGAATTAAGTAAAACCACCAGTCCAAATCCTTATCTCCATCCGTGGTTAATTTAGGAAAGGGACCATTTTAGCTGGCTAGCTAGCCATCGGAGGACAACAACACAACGGGATGCAACAATTCAAGTTATTTTCTGTCAATGACGTTTGGCTTCTGATGTGATGTGATTGGTCTGAAGTCAAATCCAAACTGGCTTCCCTTGACACTTTTCTATGGTGCTCCAGGACCAATCACAGCTGAGCTCACTCAGTTTAGCTCAACGCTGATTGGCTATTATTTTTTTATTTTTTATGTATTAAAGGAGGCCAAATGCTCGCTGGCTTCCCTTGCATTCAATGCTACAGGCAACAACAATGACTCTTTCTGACCAGACAGCATCAGACACATGAAACACAAAGAGACGAAAGATAAATTATTTTGTATGTTTTTTTCTTGTAAATTTTTTTGGGGGAAGCCTGGCTTCCCTTGGCACCCCTTGAATACACACCACTGAGCCCTACAAGGGCACGCTAATTACAAAGATGGCTAGTCATTATTAGCCTGGTTCTGTGTGGAATTCAGATACAATATGGGACACAGGCCAGGTCATTATCGCTGCACAGTGGCAAAGAATTGGTGAGAAAATCATGTGCTGGTGCCTTCAACTGAAAAAGTTAGTCCAGAGCCCTGACTCACTGACCAGAACCTTTACCTATTCACCAGAACCTTACACCTTTACCTATTCACCAGAACCTTACACCTTTACCTATTCACCAGAACCTTTCACCTTTACCTATTCACCAGAACCTTTCACCTTTACCTATTCACCAGAACCTTTCACCTTTACCTATTCACCAGAACCTTTCACCTTTACCTATTCACCAGAACCTTTCACCTTTACCTATTCACCAGAACCTTTCACCTTTACCTATTCACCAGAACCTTTCACCTTTACCTATTCACCAGAACCTTTCACCTTTACCTATTCACCAGAACCTTACACCTTTACCTATTCACCAGAACCTTACACCTTTACCTATTCACCAGAACCTTTCACCTTTACCTATTCACCAGAACCTTTCACCTTTACCTATTCACCAGAACCTTACACCTTTACCTATTCACCAGAACCTTACACCTTTACCTATTCACCAGAACCTTTCACCTTTACCTATTCACCAGAACCTTACACCTTTACCTATTCACCAGAACCTTAAACCTTTACCTATTCACCAGAACCTTTCACCTTTACCTATTCACCAGAACCTTTCACCTTTACCTATTCACCAGAACCTTACACCTTTACCTATTCACCAGAACCTTTCACCTTTACCTATTCACCAGAACCTTACACCTTTACCTATTCACCAGAACCCTATGCTACGAATGAGGTTTGAGGAGTTAGCCTGGTCATTTTGGTCAACTCTGAGTTTAACTTGGGATAAGCGGTACCACGAAAGTGTCTCCCCTTTTAGCCAGGTACATTTCTATGGTAAGGAAGCCTTCAGAACTAACCTGTTCCGGGGCAGGCTAACTCTGGGCTAACTCCATTTATCCTGAATGAAGTTTCTGAGTCGCGATTTGAGGACCAATTAAATCAGATCCCCTCCCTCTCGCAAAGATTGCATCATCATCCCCTTTGTTTGAGGAAGACGTCTGATTCAATATTTTATTAATCAAAAGTTTTTGTGTGTTAAAACATTGTCATGTTAAAATAGCTATCACATTACACATTTAGTAATGACAGAATGCACAGTAAAACCTTTGTATGACTTAATCAAATTATTTTACCCATAGGAGTGAAAAAAAAGGTGCTTGTGCATTGATCAGCACACCAAATCAAAGATGGCATCAGCGATATGTAACACAATAAAGATGGCATTAACAAATAAGTAAGCCTCTCCTGAAGGCTGTGCGCAGAGCACGCTCATTCCAGCCGGAAGGCGCCGCCACCGTGCGAAAGCTCAGAGCGTACTCGGACGCGGGCCCCCTGCCTGTTGTAGACGCTCACCCCCGTCCTTTCCCTCCATGGGATGATCAAACAACGCCTTGAACCAAGCGAGGAAGGTGGAGTAGGGAAGCGCCGCAGCCTCACCTTCTTCCCAGACTTTCCAGATGGCACTATGCATTGGGGCAGGTAGCACTCTCCTGGCATCCGCCAAACCCAGATTTGTCCGTCGGACTGCCAGATGGTGAAGCGTGATTCATCACTCCAGAGAACGCGTTTCCACTGCTCCAGAGTCCAATGGCAGTGAGCTTTACACCACTCCAGCCGACGCTTGGCATTGCTCATGGTGATCTTAGGCTTGTGTGCGGCTGCTCGGCCATGGAAACCCATTTCATGAAGCTCTCGACGAACAGCTCTTGTGCTGATGTTGCTTACAGGGGCAGTTTGGAATTCAGTAGTGAGTGTTGCAACCGAGGACAGACGATTTTTACGCGCTAAGCGCTTCAGCACTCGGCGGTCCCGTTCTGTGAGCTTGTGTGGCCTACCACTTCGCGGCTGAGCCGTTGTTGCTCCTAGACATTTCCACTTCACAATAACAGCACTTACAGTTGACCAGGGCAGCTCTAGCAGGGCAGAAATTTGACGAACTGACTTGTTGGAAAGGTGGCATCCTATGACGGTGCCACGTTCAAAGTCATTGAGCATTTCAGTACGGGCCATTCTACTGCCAATGTTTGTCTATGGAGATTGCATGGCTGTGTGCTCGATTTTTATACACCTGTCAGCAACGGGTATGGCTGAAATAGAATCCACTCATTTGAAGGGGTGTCCACATACTGCTGTCCATGTAGTTTATGTTATTATATATAGAGTGTGTCGGTCTGTCACATTACTGGGCTGTTTGAGCCAGCCTGGTTCCAGCCTGGTTCCGCATCCAGCAGAAAAGGACAAAAAGAAAAGATGTGAGTCAGGTCAACATGGTCACAGTCAGGTCAACATGGTCACAGTCAGGTCAACATGGTCACAGTCAGGTCAACATGGTGACAGTCAGGTCAACATGGTGACAGTCAGGTCAACATGGTCACAGTCAGGTCAACATGGTCACAGTCAGGTCAACATGGTGACAGTCAGGTCAACATGGTGACAGTCAGGTCAACATGGTGACAGTCAGGTCAACATGGTGACAGTCAGGTCAACATGGTGACAGTCAGGTCAACATGGTGACAGTCAGGTCAACATGGTGACAGTCAGGTCAACATGGTGACAGTCAGGTCAACATGGTGACAGTCAGGTCAACATGGTCACAGTCAGGTCAACATGGTGACAGTCAGGTCAACATGGTGACAGTCAGGTCAACATGGTGACAGTCAGGTCAACATGGTCACAGTCAGGTCAACATGGTGACAGTCAGGTCAACATGGTGACAGTCAGGTCAACATGGTCACAGTCAGGTCAACATGGTGACAGTCAGGTCAACATGGTGACAGTCAGGTCAACATGGTGACAGTCAGGTCAACATGGTGACAGTCAGGTCAACATGGTGACAGTCAGGTCAACATGGTCACAGTCAGGTCAACATGGTCACAGTCAGGTCAACATGGTCACAGTCAGGTCAACATGGTCACAGTCAGGTCAACATGGTCACAGTCAGGTCAACATGGTCACAGTCAGGTCAACATGGTGACAGTCAGGTCAACATGGTGACAGTCAGGTCAACATGGTGACAGTCAGGTCAACATGGTGACAGTCAGGTCAACATGGTGACAGTCAGGTCAACATGGTGACAGTCAGGTCAACATGGTGACAGTCAGGTCAACATGGTGACAGTCAGGTCAACATGGTGACAGTCAGGTCAACATGGTCACAGTCAGGTCAACATGGTGACAGTCAGGTCAACATGGTGACAGTCAGGTCAACATGGTGACAGTCAGGTCAACATGGTGACAGTCAGGTCAACATGGTCACAGTCAGGTCAACATGGTGACAGTCAGGTCAACATGGTGACAGTCAGGTCAACATGGTCACAGTCAGGTCAACATGGTGACAGTCAGGTCAACATGGTGACAGTCAGGTCAACATAGTGACAGTCAGGTCAACATGGTGACAGTCAGGTCAACATGGTGACAGTCAGGTCAACATGGTGACAGTCAGGTCAACATGGTGACAGTCAGGTCAACATGGTGACAGTCAGGTCAACATGGTGACAGTCAGGTCAACATGGTCACAGTCAGGTCAACATGGTGACAGTCAGGTCAACATGGTGACAGTCAGGTCAACATGGTGACAGTCAGGTCAACATGGTGACAGTCAGGTCAACATGTTCACAGTCAGGTCAACATGGTGACAGTCAGGTCAACATGGTGACAGTCAGGTCAACATGGTCACAGTCAGGTCAACATGGTGACAGTCAGGTCAACATGGTGACAGTCAGGTCAACATAGTGACAGTCAGGTCAACATGGTCACAGTCAGGTCAACATGGTCACAGTCAGGTCAACATGGTGACAGTCAGGTCAACATGGTGACAGTCAGGTCAACATGGTGACAGTCAGGTCAACATGGTCACAGTCAGGTCAACATGGTCAGAGTCAGGTCAACATGGTGACAGTCAGGTCAACATAGTGACAGTCAGGTCAACATGGTAGTGTGATATATCTGTCAACATGGTAGTGTGATATATCTGTCAACATGTTAGTGTGATATATCTGTCAACATGGTAGTGTGATATATCTGTCAACATGGTAGTGTGATATATCTGTCAACATGGTAGTGTGATATATCTGTCAACATGGTAGTGTGATACATCTGTCAACATGGTAGTGTGATATATCTGCCAACATGGTAGTGTGATATATCTGTCAACATGGTAGTGTGATATATCTGTCAACATGGTAGTGTGATATATCTGTCAACATGGTAGTGTGATATATCTGTCAACATGGTAGTGTGATATATCTGTCAACATGGTAGTGTGATATATCTGTCAACATGGTAGTGTGATACATCTGTCAACATGGTAGTGTGAAATCTCTGTCAACATGGTAGTGTGATATATCTGTCAACATGGTAGTGTGATATATCTCTCAACATGGTAGTGTGATATATCTGTCAACATGGTAGTGTGATATATCTGTCAACATGGTAGTGTGATATATCTGTCAACATGGTAGTGTGATATATCTGTCAACATGGTAGTGTGATATATCTGTCAACATGGTAGTGTGATATATCTGTCAACATGGTAGTGTGATATATCTGTCAACATGGTAGTGTGATATATCTGTCAACATGGTAGTGTGATACATCTGTCAACATGGTAGTGTGATATATCTGCCAACATGGTAGTGTGATATATCTGTCAACATGGTAGTGTGATATATCTGTCAACATGGTAGTGTGATATATCTGTCAACATGGTAGTGTGATATATCTGTCAACATGGTAGTGTGATACATCTGTCAACATGGTAGTGTGAAATCTCTGTCAACATGGTAGTGTGATATATCTGTCAACATGGTAGTGTGGTATCTGTCAACATGGTAGTGTGATATATCTGTCAACATGGTAGTGTGATATATCTGTCAACATGGTAGTGTGATATATCTGTCAACATGGTAGTGTGATATATCTGTCAACATGGTAGTGTGATATATCTGTCAACATGGTAGTGTGATATATCTGTCAACATGGTAGTGTGATATATCTGTCAACATGGTAGTGTGATATCTCTGTCAACATGGTAGTGTGATATCTCTGTCAACATGGTAGTGTGATATATCTGTCAACATGGTAGTGTGATATATCTGTCAACATGGTAGTGTGATATATCTGTCAACATGGTAGTGTGATACATCTGTCAACATGGTAGTGTGATATATCTGTCAACATGGTAGTGTGATATATCTGTCAACATGGTAGTGTGATATATCTGTCAACATGGTAGTGTGATATATTTGTCAACATGGTAGTGTGATATATCTGTCAACATGGTAGTGTGATATCTCTGTCAACATGGTAGTGTGATATATCTGTCAACATGGTAGTGTGATATATCTGTCAACATGGTAGTGTGATATATCTGTCAACATGGTAGTGTGATATATCTGTCAACATGTTAGTGTGATATATCTGTCAACATGGTAGTGTGATATATCTGTCAACATGGTAGTGTGATATATCTGTCAACATGGTAGTGTGATATATCTGTCAACATGGTAGTGTGATATATCTGTCAACATGGTAGTGTGATATATCTGTCAACATGGTAGTGTGATATATCTGTCAACATGGTAGTGTGATATCTCTGTCAACATGGTAGTGTGATATCTCTGTCAACATGGTAGTGTGATATATCTGTCAACATGGTAGTGTGATATATCTGTCAACATGGTAGTGTGATACATCTGTCAACATGGTAGTGTGATACATCTGTCAACATGGTAGTGTGATATATCTGTCAACATGGTAGTGTGATATATCTGTCAACATGGTAGTGTGATATATCTGTCAACATGGTAGTGTGATATATCTGTCAACATGGTAGTGTGATATATCTGTCAACATGGTAGTGTGATATCTCTGTCAACATGGTAGTGTGATATCTCTGTCAACATGGTAGTGTGATATATCTGTCAACATGGTAGTGTGATATATCTGTCAACATGGTAGTGTGATATATCTGTCAACATGGTAGTGTGATACATCTGTCAACATGGTAGTGTGATATATCTGTCAACATGGTAGTGTGATATATCTGTCAACATGGTAGTGTGATATATCTGTCAACATGGTAGTGTGATATATCTGTCAACATGGTAGTGTGATATATCTGTCAACATGGTAGTGTGATATCTCTGTCAACATGGTAGTGTGATATATCTGTCAACATGGTAGTGTGATATCTCTGTCAACATGGTAGATATCTGTCAACATGGTAGTGTGATATATCTGTCAACATGGTAGTGTTATATATCTGTCAACATGGTAGTGTGATATATCTGTCAACATGGTAGTGTGATATATCTGTCAACATGGTAGTGTGATATATCTGTCAACATGGTAGTGTGATATATCTGTCAACATGGTAGTGTGATACATCTGTCAACATGGTAGTGTGAAATCTCTGTCAACATGGTAGTGTGATATATCTGTCAACATGGTAGTGTGGTACATCTGTCAACATGGTAGTGTGATATATCTGTCAACATGGTAGTGTGATATATCTGTCAACATGGTATTGTGATATATCTGTCAACATGGTAGTGTGATATATCTGTCAACATGGTAGTGTAAATTATCTGTCAACATGGTAGTGTGATATATCTGTCAACATGGTAGTGTGATATATCTGTCAACATGGTAGTGTGATATCTCTGTCAACATGGTAGTGTGATATCTCTGTCAACATGGTAGTGTGATATATCTGTCAACATGGTAGTGTGATATATCTGTCAACATGGTAGTGTGATATATCTGTCCAACATGGTAGTGTGATACATCTGTCAACATGGTAGTGTGATATATCTGTCAACATGGTAGTGTGATATATCTGTCAACATGGTGATATATCTGTCAACATGGTAGTGTGATATATCTGTCAACATGGTAGTGTGATATATCTGTCAACATGGTAGTGTGATATATCTGTCAACATGGTAGTGTGATATCTCTGTCAACATGGTAGTGTGATATATCTGTCAACATGGTAGTGTGATATATCTGTCAACATGGTAGTGTGATATATCTGTCAACATGGTAGTGTGATATATCTGTCAACATGTTAGTGTGATATATCTGTCAACATGGTAGTGTGATATATCTGTCAACATGGTAGTGTGATATATCTGTCAACATGGTAGTGTGATATATCTGTCAACATGGTAGTGTGATATATCTGTCAACATGGTAGTGTGATATATCTGTCAACATGGTAGTGTGATATATCTGTCAACATGGTAGTGTGATATCTCTGTCAACATGGTAGTGTGATATCTCTGTCAACATGGTAGTGTGATATATCTGTCAACATGGTAGTGTGATATATCTGTCAACATGGTAGTGTGATACATCTGTCAACATGGTAGTGTGATACATCTGTCAACATGGTAGTGTGATATATCTGTCAACATGGTAGTGTGATATATCTGTCAACATGGTAGTGTGATATATCTGTCAACATGGTAGTGTGATATATCTGTCAACATGGTAGTGTGATATATCTGTCAACATGGTAGTGTGATATATCTGTCAACATGGTAGTGTGATATCTCTGTCAACATGGTAGTGTGATATATCTGTCAACATGGTAGTGTGATATCTCTGTCAACATGGTAGTGTGATATATCTGTCAACATGGTAGTGTGATATCTCTGTCAACATGGTAGATATCTGTCAACATGGTAGTGTGATATATCTGTCAACATGGTAGTGTTATATATCTGTCAACATGGTAGTGTGATATATCTGTCAACATGGTAGTGTGATATATCTGTCAACATGGTAGTGTGATATATCTGTCAACATGGTAGTGTGATATATCTGTCAACATGGTAGTGTGATATCTCTGCATTCTTAACAGCATGGTCAAAACATATTGATACAACAGTAGCTAGGATGGGGAGAAGTCTGTCTATAATAAAGCGCTGCTCTGCCTTCTTAGCAACACTATCAACAAGGCAGGTCACTATCAACAAGGCAGGTCACTATCAACAAGGCAGGTCACTATCAACAAGGCAGGTCACTATCAACAAGGTAGGTCACTATCACCAAGGCAGAGAACTATCACCAAGGCAGGTCACTATCAACAAGGCAGGTCACTATCAACAAGGCAGGTCACTATCAACAAGGCAGGTCACTATCAACAAGGTAGGTCACTATCACCAAGGCAGAGAACTATCACCAAGGCAGGTCACTATCAACAAGGCAGGTCACTATCACCAAGGCAGGTCACTATCACCAAGGCAGGTCACTATCAACAAGGCAGGTCACTATCACCAAGGCAGGTCACTATCACCAAGGCAGGTCCTACAGGCTCTAGTTTTGTCGCTGTGGCACTTAGGCAAATTGCAATTGGCTCAGAACAGGGCAGCACGGCTGGCCCCTTGGATGTACACAGAGAGCAAGCATTAATAATATGCAAGTCAATCTCTCCTGGCTCAATGTGGAGGAGAGATTGACTTCATCACTACTTGTATTTATGAGAGGTATTGACATGTTGAATGCACTGAGCTGTCTGTTTGAACTACTGGCAAACAGCTCAGACACCCATGCATACCCCACAAGACATGCCACCAGAGGTCTATTCACAGTCCCCAAGTCCAGAACAGACTATGGGAGGCGCACAGTACTACATAGAGCCATGACTACATGGAACTCTATTCCACATCAAGTAACTGATGCCAGCAGTAAAAGTAGATTTAAAAAACAGATAAAAATACACCGTATGGAACAGCGGGGACTGTGAAGCAACACAAACATAGGCACAGACACACGCACACACACACGATACCATACGCACTATACACACACGTACACATGGATTCTGTACTGTAGATATGTGGTAGTGGTGGAGTAGGGGCCTGATGGCACACAGTGTGTTGTGAAATTTGTGAATGTATTGTAATGTTTTTAAAATTGTATAACTGCCTTAATGTTGCTGGACCCCAGGAAGAGTAGCTGCTGCCTTGGCAGGAACTAATGGGGTTCCTTAATAAATACAAATACAAATAGTGTAAAAGGGTCTGTCTATCTATATTGGCCGGTGAGACAGGCAGAGGCACATGTTGAAGCAGGAATCTGGAGACCTGGCACTGGGTTGGGTAAAGGGTTAGGGTTAGGGTTAGTACAACACTCACTTTACTATCCCCTGATATACTATAGCCCAGAGAGAGAGAGAGAGGGGGGGGGGGGAGAGAGAGAGAGAGGGTGCTGGGAGGGGGAGAGAGAGAGAGGGGGGGGGGGGGGGGGGAGAGAGAGAGAGGGTGGGGGGGGGGGGAGAGAGAGAGAGAGGGGGGGGGGAGAGAGAGAGAGGGGGGGGGGGGGGGAGAGAGAGAGGGTGCTGGGAGGGGGAGAGGGAGATAGAGATTTATATATATACACTACCGTTCAAAAGTTTGGGGTCACTTAGAAATGTCCTTGTTTTTGAAAGAAACACCATTTTTGTGTCCATTAAAATAACATCAAATTGACCAGAAATACAGTGTAGACATTGTTAATGTTGTGAATGGCTATTGTAGCTGGAAACGGCTGATTTTTTATGGAATATCTACATAGGCGTACAGAGGCCCATTACCAGCAACCATCAGTCCTGTGTTCCAATGGCACGCTGTGTTTGCTAATTTTAAAAGGCTAATTGATCATTAGAAAACCCTTTTGCAATTATGTTAGCACAGCTGAAAACTGTTGTGCTGATTAAAGAAGCAATAAAACTGGCTTTCTCGGGTAGAGGGAGGGGGATAGAGATCGAGGGGGTAGAGGGAGGGGGAGAGAGATACAGGGGGGGTAGAGGGAGGAGAATAGAGATCGAGGGGGTAGAGGGAGGGGGAGAGAGATAGAGGGGGGGTAGAGGGAGGGGGAGAGAGATACAGGGGGTAGAGGGAGGGGGAGAGAGATAGAGGGGGGGTAGAGGGAGGAGGATAGAGATAGAGGGAGGGGGAGAGGGAGGGGGAGAGAGATAGAGGGAGGGGGAGAGGGAGGGGGAGAGAGATACAGGGGGTAGAGGGAGGGGGAGAGAGATACAGGGGGGGTAGAGGGAGGGGGAGAGAGATAGAGGGAGGGGGAGAGGGAGGGGGAGAGAGATAGAGGGAGGGGGAGAGGGAGGGGGAGAGAGATAGAGGGGGTAGAGGGAGGGGGAGAGAGATACAGGGGGGGTAGAGGGAGGGGGAGAGAGATAGAGGGAGGGGGAGAGGGAGGGGCAGAGAGATAGAGGGGGTAGAGGGAGGGGGAGAGAGATAGAGGGGGTAGAGGGAGGGGGAGAGAGATACAGGGGGGGTAGAGGGAGGGGGAGAGAGATAGAGGGAGGGGGAGAGGGAGGGGGAGAGAGATAGAGGGGGTAGAGGGAGGGGCAGAGAGATAGAGGGGGTAGAGGGAGGGGGAGAGAGATACAGGGGGGGTAGAGGGAGGGGAATAGAGATTGAGGGGGTAGAGGGAGGGGGAGAGAGATAGAGGGGGGGTAGAGGGAGGGGGAGAGAGATAGAGGGGGTAGAGGGAGGGGGAGAGAGATACAGGGGGTAGAGGGAGGAGGATAGAGATAGAGGGAGGGGTAGAGGGAGGGGGAGAGAGATAGAGGGGGGGGGTAGAGGGAGGGGGAGAGAGATACAGGGGGTAGAGGGAGGGGGAGAGAGATAGAGGGGGGGTAGAGGGAGGGGGAGAGAGATACAGGGGGTAGAGGGAGGAGGATAGAGATTGATGGAGGGGGAGAGGGAGGGGGAGAGAGATAGAGGGGGGGTAGAGGGAGGGGGAGAGAGATAGAGGGGGGGTAGAGGGAGGGGGAGAGAGATAGAGGGGGGGTAGAGGGAGGGATGGAGAGAGATAGAGGGGGGGTAGAGGGAGGAGGATAGAGATAGAGGGAGGGGGAGAGGGAGGGGGAGAGAGATAGAGGGGGGGTAGAGGGAGGGGGAGAGAGATACAGGGGGTAGAGGGAGGGGGAGAGAGATAGAGGGGGGGTAGTGGGAGGAGGATAGAGATAGAGGGAGGGGGAGAGGGAGGGGGAGAGAGATAGAGGGAGGGGGAGAGAGATACAGGGGGTAGAGGGAGGGGGAGAGAGATAGAGGGAGGGGGAGAGAGATACAGGGGGTAGAGGGAGGGGGAGAGAGATAGAGGGAGGGGGAGAGGGAGGGGGAGAGAGATAGAGGGAGGGGGAGAGAGATACAGGGGGTAGAGGGAGGGGGAGAGAGATAGAGGGGGTAGAGGGAGGAGGATAGAGATAGAGGGAGGGGGAGAGGGAGGGGGAGAGAGATAGAGGGGGTAGAGGGAGGGGGAGAGAGATAGTGGGGGCTAGAGGGAGGGATAGGGCTTAAAGGGCTTAGCAGAGGTGGAGAGAACATACAGTGGGGAGAAGAAGTATTTGATACACGGCCGATTTTGCAGGTTTTCCTACTTACAAAGCATGTAGAGGTCTGTAATTTTTATCATAGGTACACTTCAACTGTGAGAGACGGAATCTAAAACAAAAATCCAGAAAATCACATTGTATGATTTTTAAGTAATTAATTTGCATTTTATTGCATGACATAAGTATTTGATCACCTACCAACCAGTAAGAATTCCAGCTCTCACAGACATGTTAGTTTTTCTTTAAGAAGTCCGCCTGTTCTCCACTCATTACCTGTATTAACTGCACCTGTTTGAACTCGTTACCTGTATAAAAGACACCTGTCCACACACTCAATCAAACAGACTCCAACCTCTCCACAATGGCCAAGACCAGAGAGCTGTGTAAGGACATCAGGGATAAAATTGTAGACCTGCACAAGGCTGGGATGGGCTACAGGACAATAGGCAAGCAGCTTGGTGAGAAGGCAACAACTGTTGGCGCAATTATTAGAAAATGGAAGACGTTCAAGATGACGGTCAATCACCCTCGGTCTGGGGCTCCATGCAAGATCTCACCTCGTGGGGCATCAATGATCATGAGGAAGGTGAGGGATCAGCCCAGAACTACACGGCAGGACCTGGTCAACGACCTGAAGAGAGCTGGGACCACAGTCTCAAAGAAAACCATTAGTAACACACTACGCCGTCATGGATTAAAATCCTGCAGCGCACGCAAGGTCCCCCTGCTCAAGCCAGCGCATGTCCAGGCCCGTCTGAAGTTTGCCAATGACCATCTGGATGATCCAGAGGAGGAATGGGAGAAGGTCATGTGGTCTGATGAGACAAAAATATAGCTTTTTGGTCTAAACTTCACTCGCCGTATTTGGAGGAAGAAGAAGGATGAGTACAACCCCAAGAACACCATCCCAACTGTGAAGCATGGAGGTGGAAACATAATTATTTGGGGATGCTTTTCTGCAAAGGGGACAGGACGACTGCACCGTATTGAGGGGAGGATAGATGGGGCAATGTATCGCGAGATCTTGGCCAACAACCTCCTTCCCTCAGTAAGAGCATTGAAGATGGGTCGTGGCTGGGTCTCACACAGCCAGGGCAACTAAGGAGTGGCTCCGTAAGAAGCATCTCAAGGTCCTGGAGTGGCCTAGCCAGTCTCCAGACCTAAACCCAATAGAAAATCTTTGGAGGGAGCTGAATGTCCGTATTGCCCAGCGACATCCCCGAAACCTGAAGGATCTGGAGAAGGTCTGTATGGAGGAGTGGGCCAAAATCCCTGCTGCAGTGTGTGCAAACCTGGTCAAGACCTACAGGAAACGTATGATCTCTGTAATTGCAAACAAAGGTTTCTGTACCAAATATTAAGTTCTGCTTTTCTGATGTATCAAATACTTATGTCATGCAATAAAATGCTAAATAATTACTTAAAAATCATACAATGTGATTTTCTGGATTTTTGTTTTAGATTCCGTCTCTCACAGTTGAAGTGTACCTATGATAAAAATTACAGACCTCTACATGCTTTGTAAGTAGGAAAACCTGCAAAATCGGCAGTGTATCAAATACTTGTTCTCCCCAATGTATGTGAGACAGGAGGATGAGGTAAGTGGGGAGGGGTGAGGAGGAATGAGATTAAATAAGGAAGTCTATATGATACTCTCAGCTCCATAGAGATGACTTCCCAAAAGGAAGTATATATGCTACTCTCAGCTCCATAGAGATGACTACCCAACAGGAAGTATATATGATACTCTCAGCTCCATAGAGATGACTTCCCAAAAGGAAGTATATATGCTACTTCCAGCTCCATAGAGATGACTACCCAACAGGAAGTATATATGATACTCTCAGCTCCATAGAGATGACTACCCAACAGGAAGTATATATGATACTCTCAGCTCCATAGAGATGACTACCCAACAGGAAGTATATATGATACTCTCAGCTCCATAGAGATGACTACCCAACAGGAAGTATATATGCTACTTCCAGCTCCATAGAGATGACTACCCAACAGGAAGTATATATGCTACTCTCAGCTCCATAGAGATGACTACCCAACAGGAAGTATATATGCTACTCTCAGCTCCATAGAGATGACTACCCAACAGGAAGTATATATGCTACTCTCAGCTCCATAGAGATGACTACCCAACAGGAAGTATATATGCTACTCTCAGCTCCATAGAGATGACTACCCAACAGGAAGTATATATGATACTCTCAGCTCCATAGAGATGACTTCCCAAAAGGAAGTATATATGATACTCTCAGCTCCATAGAGATGACTACCCAACAGGAAGTATATATGCTACTCTCAGCTCCATAGAGATGACTACCCAACAGGAAGTATATATGCTACTCTCAGCTCCATAGAGATGACTACCCAACAGGAAGTATATATGATACTCTCAGCTCCATAGAGATGACTACCCAACAGGAAGTATATATGATACTCTCAGCTCCATAGAGATGACTACCCAACAGGAAGTATATATGATACTCTCAGCTCCATAGAGATGACTACCCAACAGGAAGTATATATGCTACTCTCAGCTCCATAGAGATGACTACCCAACAGGAAGTATATATGCTACTCTCAGCTCCATAGAGATGACTACCCAACAGGAAGTATATATGCTACTCTCAGCTCCATAGAGATGACTACCCAACAGGAAGTCTATATGATACTCTGATAGCCCATGTCAGCTAATTTTTTTTGATTGGTGAGTCAAATCAAATGTTATTTGTCACCTGCATTGTAAACCACAGGTGTAGACTAGCAGTGAAATGCTTACGGGCCCTTCCCAACAATGCAGAGAGAAAGAAAATAGAGGAAGAATAGAAAAATAAAACATGTAATAATAAAAGTAATAATAGATACACAATGAGTAACAATAACTTGGTTATATACACGGGTGCAGGGGTACGAGGTATTAACTTGGCTATATACACAGGGTACCAGTACTGAGTCCATGATAACTTGGCTATATACACAGGGTACCAGTACTGAGTCCATGATAACTTGGCTATATACACAGGGTACCAGTACTGAGTCCATGATAACTTGGCTATATACACAGGGTACCAGTACTGAGTCCATGATAACTTGGCTATATACACAGGGTACCAGTACTGAGTCCATGATAACTTGGCTATATACACAGGGTACCAGTACTGAGTCCATGATAACTTGGTTATATACACAGGGTACCAGTACTGAGTCCATGATAACTTGGCTATATACACAGGGTACCAGTACTGAGTCCATGATAACTTGGCTATATACACAGGGTACCAGTACTGAGTCCATGATAACTTGGTTATATACACAGGGTACCAGTACTGAGTCCATGATAACTTGGTTATATACACAGGGTACCAGTACTGAGTTGATGTGCAGGGGTACGAGGTAATATAGCCAAGTTCTCTGTAGCTCAGCTGGTAGAGCACGGCGCTTGTAACGCCAAGGTAGTGGGTTCGATCCCCGGGACCACCCATACACAAAAATGTATGCACGCATGACTGTAAGTCGCTTTGGATAAAAAGCGTCTGCTAAATGGCATATTATTATTATAGTAATTGAGGTAGATATGTACATATAAGTAGGGATAAAGTGACTAGGCAACAGGATGGAGAATAAACAGTAGCTGTGATGAGTCAAAAGAGTTTGTGCAAAAAGGGTCAATGCAGATAGTCCGGGTAGCTATTGGTTAACTATTTAACTAACTATTTAGCAGTTTAATGGCTTGGGGGTAGAAGCTGTTCAGGGTCCTGTTGGTTCCAGACTTGGCATCGCTTGCCATGCGGTAGCAGAGAGAACAGTCTATGACTTGGGTGGCTGGAGTCTTTGACAATTTTTACATCTCGCTGACCTTGTGTAGTAAGATTCGATCTTGATTCTGTATTGACGCTTTGCCTGTTTGATGGTTTGTCGGAGGGCGTAGAGGGATTCCTTATAAGAGTCCGGGTTAGTGTCCCGCTCCTTGAGAGCTGCAGCTCTACCCTTTAGCTCAGTGCGGATGTTGCCTGTAATCCATGGCTTCTGGTTGGGGTATGTACGTACGGTCACTGTGGGGATGACGTCATCGATGCACTTATTAATGAAGCTGGTGGCTGATGTGGTGTACTCCTCAATGCCATTGGCTGAATCCCGGAACATGTTCCAGTCTGTGCTAGTGAAACAGTCGTCTAGCTTAGCATCCACTTCATCGGACCACTTCCGTATTGAGCGCATCACTGGTACTTCCTGTTTGAGTTTTTGCTTGTTAGCAGGAATCAGGAGGATAGAGTTATGTTCAGATTTGCCAAATGCAATGTCACGTAGAGCTTTGTATACATCTCTGAGTGTGGAGTAAAGGTGATCTAGAGTTTTTTTTTGCCTCTAGTTGCACAGCTGACATGCTGGTAGAAATTATGTAAACTTTAGATCACCTGATTTAAAGTCACAGGCCACTAGGAGCGCCACATATTAGTGAGCATTTTCTTGTTTGCTTATGGCCCTATTCAGTTCATTGAGTGCTGTCTTAGTGCCAGCATCGGTTTGTGGTGGTAAATAGACAGCTACGAAAAATATAGATGAAAACTCTCTTGGTAAATAGTATGGTCTGCAGCTTATCATGAACTATTCTACCTCAGGCGAGCAGAACCTCCAGATTTCCTTGATAGTAGACATCACACACCAGTTGCTGTTCACAAAGAGACACCCCCCCCCCTCCCCCCTCCCCCCCTCCCCCCTCCCCCCTCCCCCCTCCCTGGAGCTTCCCTGACGCTTCCGTTCTGTCCTGCCGATGTATAGAAAAACCAGCTATATTTATATTTACCATGTCCTTGTTCAGCCACGACTCGGAGAAACAGGATATTACAGTTCTTCAGATCACGTTGATAGGACAGTCTTGAACGGAGCTCATCCAGTTTAATCTCCAGTGATTGCACATTCGACTATAGAACGGAGGGTAAAGGCAATTTATCCACTCTCCGACATAGTCTCATCAGGTATCCCACACGCCGGCTTCTATAGCGCCATCTCCTCCTTCTTCGAATGTCGGGGATTTGGGGCTGGTCTGGGATAATCAATATGTATTTTAGAAGTATTCTTCGTCCAAATCTAGGTTAGTGATCGCTGTTCTGATGTCCAGAAGCTGTTTTCAGTCATAGGAAACGATGGTGGAAACATTATGTACAAAAAAGTTAAGATCAGCGTAAACCCCCAGCACCATTCTTACACACTAAGTAAGTTTGTCAAGCGACCAGCTATCTAAACGTGTAGTAATCATGGTCGAATTGCCACCCAGGGGGCCCCTATTGATTTTGTGAGTTATTCTCACTCAGATATCATATTAAAAACTGCAAACATATCTCTCCACCCTTATGGCAAAATGTATAGAACTGCAGGAAATGTACTGTAAAACAGCTCACTTTCCTCTCCGCCCAATGGCAAAATCAGTAGAATTGCAGGAAACTTGCTTTAAAACCGCAAAATTTCCTCTACACCCCATGCCAAAATGGGTAGAATTGCGCTAAATTAACTCATGATGAGTTCATATTTTTTGTGGCCCCCACCCCCATCAAAGTTGCCCATCTCTGGTCTACAGTCCTAGGGGATTTGAAGTCAATATTTTCTAAAGTCATTCTGACAGCCCCCTCAACTCCCAGTATAGCATTAGTCCCCAGAAAGAGCACAGGGTCAGAGACAGACACAGAGCTGCTGAGATGGAAGTAGTCGAAAATGGCTTCTAAAAAGTCTCTCTCTCTCACACACACAGGGAGCGAGAGGGCCAGAAGTGTTTGAAAATAGCTGTTAATGATTGGGTTCTGCTAGCAGTGGAGGTGGCTACATGACACGAGAGTGCAGGGGAATTTAAGAGAGAGAGACAGAGAGAAATAGAAATATATATATATATACATAGAGAGAGGGAAGATATATATATATACAGTGGGGAGAACAAGTATTTGATACACTGCCGATTTTGCAGGTTTTCCTACTTACAAAGCATGTAGAGGTCTGTAATTTTTATCATAGGTACACTTCAACTGTGAGAGACGGAATCTAAAACAAAAATCCAGAAAATCACATTGTATGATTTTTAAGTAATTAATTTGCATTTTATTGCATGACATAAGTATTTGATCACCTACCAACCAGTAAGAATTCCGGCTCTCACAGACCTGTTAGTTTTTCTTTAAGAAGCCCTCCTGTTCTCCACTCATTACCTGTATTAACTGCACCTGTTTGAACTCGTTACCTGTATAAAAGACACCTGTCCACACACTCAATCAAACAGACTCTAACCTCTCCACAATGGCCAAGACCAGAGAGCTGTGTAAGGACATCAGGGATAAAATTGTAGATCTGCACAAGGCTGGGATGGGCTACAGGCCAATAGGCAAGCAGCTTGGTGAGAAGGCAACAACTGTTGGCGCAATTATTAGAAAATTGAAGAAGTTCAAGATGACGGTCAATCACCCTCGGTCTGGGGCTCCATGCAAGATCTCACCTCGTGGGGCATCAATGATCATGAGGAAGGTGAGGGATCAGCCCAGAACTACACGGCAGGACCTGGTCAATGACCTGAAGAGAGCTGGGACCACAGTCTCAAAGAAAACCATTAGTAACACACTACGCCATCATGGATTAAAATCCTGCAGCGCACGCAAGATCCCCCTGCTCAAGCCAGCGCATGTCCAGGACCGTCTGAAGTTTGCCAATGACCATCTGGATGATCCAGAGCAGGAATGGGAGAAGGTCATGTGGTCTGATGAGACAGAAATAGAGCTTTTTGGTCTAAACTCCACTCGCCGTGTTTGGAGGAAGAAGAAGGATGAGTACAACCCCAAGAACACCATCCCAACCGTGAAGCATGGAGGTGGAAACATCATTCTTTGGGGATGCTTTTCTGCAAAGGGGACAGGACGACTGCACCGTATTGAGGGGAGGATGGATGGGGCCATGTATCGCGAGATCTTGGCCAACAACCTCCTTCCCTCAGTAAGAGCATTGAAGATGGGTCGTGGCTGGGTCTTCCAGCATGACAACGACCCGAAACACACAGCCAGGGCAACTAAGGGGTGGCTCCTTAAGAAGCATCTCAAGGTCCTGGAGTGGCATAGCCAGTCTCCAGACCTGATCCCAATAGAAAATCTTTGGAGGGAGCTGAAAGTCCGTATTGCCCAGCGACAGCCCCGAAACCTGAAGGATCTGGAGAAGGTCTGTATGGAGGAGTTCAGTCCTTCACGGCATAGTGTGTTACCAATTGTTTTCTTGGTGACTATGGTCCCAGGTGCCTTGAGATCATTGACAAGATCCTCCGGTGTAGTTCTGGGCTGAATTCTCACCGTTCTCATGATCATTGCAACTCCACGAGGTGAGATCTTGCATGGAGCCCCAGGCCGAGGGAGATTGACAGTTATTTTGTGTTTCTTCCATTTGCGAATATATATATAGAGGGAAGAGAGAGAGAGAAATATATATATATATATATATATGTGTATGACACAAGTAATTGTTCCAACAATTGTTTACAGACAGATTAATTCACTTATAATTCACTGTATCACAATTCCAGTGGGTCAGAAGTTTACATACACAAGTTGACTGTGCCTTTAAACAGCTTGGAAAATTCCAGAAAATTATGTCATTGCTTTAGAAGCTTCTGATAGGCTAATTGATCATCATTTGAGTCAATTGGAGGTGTACCTGTGGATGTATTTCAAGGCCTACCTTCAAACTCAGTGCCTCTTTGCTTGACATCATGGGAAAATCAAAAGAAATCAGCCAAGACCTCAGAAAAAAAAATGTAAACCTCCAAAAATCTGGTTCATCCTTGGGAGCAATTTCCAAACACCTGAATGTACCACGTTCATCTGTACAAACAATAGTACGCAAGTATAAACACCATGGG
Organism: Coregonus lavaretus; assembly: GCF_964263955.1. Lineage (NCBI taxonomy): Eukaryota > Metazoa > Chordata > Actinopteri > Salmoniformes > Salmonidae > Coregonus > Coregonus lavaretus. The sequence continues at coordinate 147,647 of NW_028166266.1, read as the reverse complement.
ACCACGCAGCCGTCATACCACTCAAGAAGGAGACGCGTTCTGTCTCCTAGAGATTAACGTACTTTGGTGCGAAAAGTGCAAATCAATCCCAGAACAACAGCAAAGAACCGTGTGAAGATGCTGGAGGAAACAGGTACCTGAAAGGCCGCTCAGGAAGGAAGCCACTGCTCCAAAACCGCCATAAAAAAGCCATACTACGGTTTGCAACTGCACATGGGGACAAAGATCGTATTGTTTGGAGAAATGTCCTCATGTCAGCAGAAACAAAAATATAACTGTTTGGCCATAATGACCATCGTTATGTTTGGAGGAAAAAGGGGGTTACTTGCAAGCCGAAGAACACCATCCCAACCGTGAAGCACGGGGGTGGCAGTATCATGATGTGGGGATGCTTTGCTGCAGGAGGGACTGGTGCACTTCACAAAATAGATAGAATCATGAGGAAGGAATCTATGTGTATATATTGAAGCAACATCTCAAAATATCAGTCATGAAGTTAAAGCTTGGTCGCAAATGGGTCTTCCAAATGGACAATGACCCCAAGCATACTTCCAAAGTTGTGGCAAAATGGCTTAAGGACAACAAAGTCAAGGTATTGGAGTGGCCGTCACAAAGCCCTGACCTCAATCCTATAGAACATTTGTGGGCAGAACTGAAAAAGCGTGTGCGAGCAAGGAGGCCTACAAACCTGACTCAGTTACACCAGCTCTGTCAGGAGGAATGGGCCAAAATTCACCCAACTTATTGTGGGAAGCTTGTGGAAGGCTACCCGAAACGTTTGACCCAAGTTAAACAATTTAAAGGCAATGCTACCAAATACTATTTGAGTGTATGTAAACTTCTGACCCACTGGGAATGTGATGGAAGAAATAAAAGCTTAAATAAATAATTCTCTCTACTATTATTCTGACATTTCACATTCTTAAAATTAAGTGGTGATCCTAACTGACCTAGAGAGAGAGAGAGAGAGAGAGAGAGAGAGAGAGAGAGAGAGAGAGAGAGAGAGAAAGAGAGACACAAGATTAATTAATCTTGTTTTCTAGCCCAGTTGTGGTTGTTTTTTGTGGTGTCTTCAACTTTCTCTGTGAAGTTAGATTTAATTCTTCCCCCATCTCTGAGTTGCTGTCACCTCCCAAGACTCACTAAGAGTAGGCAGATTTAACAGACACATGCATGCACACACATCACCCTGGCATGTTGTTTTAAACCAACTGGTTGTTCCCATCTTCAGGGAATCGAAACTTTCCATTTCTCTCTAACTTTCGTTTCTGTTCAGAGGTGGAGCTAATGTTCACTAGGAGACAGAATATTGAAGCGGGGAGGGACCTACCTGATTGTCCAATAGAAACTTTATTTTTTGGAAGATATTTTGCTACTATTTGCTACGGTGTCTTGACAACAGTAGAGGAAGACTGCTCTAGCAGACAGAAAACAGAAGACAGAGAGACACCTCGTCAAGTTATATTGAACTGAATTCTCCATCCTCCACCTGAACCATGTCTGGAAACAAGAAAGGTAAGACTAATGATCGTTGCAGGATGTAGCTTTAGTTATACAACCCTGTATTGTGACCTTAGTATCATTATATGTTCCCGATAAGAGCGTCTGCTAAATGACTAAAATGTAAACGTAAATGTAATTATTTGGTAACACTTTACAAGAGGTAACATTTGCATAGGGTATATAATTACTAACGGTTATTGAATCACTTATAAATGCATTATGAACCATTAATAAATAGTTATATTGCGTTGGTCCAAATAGTGCGATAACTAGTCAGAGCTTGCCAAATAGTGAGCCACTATTTACCTCCAGTTAATAACCATTTACAATTGCACTTACAAATGCTTATAATATTGAACCCTTATTTATCATCATGCAAATGTATGTTCAATGGTTGCACAGTTGAACATTTCTATTTTCTCACTTTTGGGTTTTGGTTTTCATGATGTGTCTGGCCAACTGTATATCCCAGACATTATTCAGTCATATAATTCCTAACATATTACTGCCCTTTACCAGATTATATCAAGACACTTACCACTTCTCTGTGAAAGTTGTTTATTTATAATACATTTGCAAAAATTTATAGAAACCTGTTTTCGCTTTGTCATTATGGGGTATTGTGTGTAGATTGATGAGGGAAACAAATAATTTAAGCAATTTTACAATAAGGCTGTAACGTAACAAAATGTGGAAAAGGGGAAGGGGTCTGAATACTTTCCCAATGCACTTTAACTGTAGGGCCTTGGATAAACTATCACTGTAAATACTATATCACTGTCCGGCTTTGGATACATTGAATCACTGGATAAACTGTAGCATTGGATAAACTGTACCATTGGATAAACGGTATCACAATCGGGGCCTTGGATAAACAATGGATACAATTGCTAGTTAGAAGCCTTGTGACCTGCACCAAAGTCAGATTAGGATATAGGCCAAGGACTAGATATTCACACGTACTCACATGTTTTCACGTTTAGTTTCATGTTATCACATTAACTTCACATAAGATCACGTGATCACATGAGTTCACAAATTCATGTATTTTTTCCATGAAGGTATAGTCTAATAACTAGGCTAATAACAAAAGCCCCTCGTTTCTTCAGCCAGCTATCAGGTATAGCTCCCAGGGATCCAAGAACGGAGAGTTGAAATTGATTTAGTGTTCTCCCAAGTGAATTATTCTATCATATGAAATCAGAAGAAATACCGGTAGATGCACTTGTTCTGGGTCACATGCTGCTCCGAACTCAAACACCATCCTCTGAGTAACAGTGAAAACCCACCCAAAAGTGAAAAGATAACTATCGTTCAACTGTGAAATAAGGTTGCATGATGATAAATAAGGGTTCAATATTATAAGCATTTGTAAGTGCATTTGTAAATGGTTAATAACTGGAGTTAAATAGTGGCTCACTATTTGGCAAGCCCTGACTAGTTATCGCACTATTTTGACCAATGTGATATAACCAATGTATTAATGGTTTATAATGCATCTACAAATGATTAAATAACCATTCACAACACAATTACAAAACCCTTTATATAGGTATCGTATTGTAAAGTGTTACACATAATTTTTGCTTTGTATAACAGTTTTTCATTGTAAAAATATGGACAAGTACTTTCTCCTAAACATTTGACTGAGATGTGACTGTTAATGACAGTACACAGGGAAAACATCTATTCCTGATAGGTTTACTTGTTGGAGATAGGATTTCTTTGTTTGAAATGTCATCCATTTCATTGTTGTCATTTTTTGTTATTATCAGTTGACTAAAACTCTGGACAATTTCTGTCTAGTTTTAGTCACAGTCATTTTAGCTAGTGCATTCTTGCCAATGAAATAATTAATATTTACCTTTAACTTGATTGATTTTATTTGCCAAGACAATACATTCACAGCCTTGTTTCCATTGTGGTCCCTAAAGTGCATGGAGCAAAACAAACACATTTAAATTATGATGATGGAGATGGAGATTGAATGTCTTCAGTTGGCTTCAGACGATGATGCTTCTCTATAGGTACTGGTCCTCTATAGATACTGGTCCTCTATAGGTACTGGTCCTCTATATGTACTGGTCCTCTATAGATACTGGTCCTCTATAGGTACTGGTCCTCTATAGATACTGGTCCTCTATAGTTACTGATCCTCTATAGGTACTGGTCCTCTATAGTTACTGGTCCTCTATAGGTACTGGTCCTCTATAGGTACTGGTCCTCTATAGGTACTGGTCCTCTATAGATACTTGTCCTCTATAGGTACTGGTCCTCTATAGATACTGGTCCTCTATAGGTACTGGTCCTCTATAGGTACTGGTCCTCTATAGGTTCTGGTCCTCTATAGGTACTGGTCCTCTATAGATAATGCTCCTCTATAGATACTGCTCCTCTATAGATACTGGTCCTCTATAGGTACTGGTCCTCTATATGTACTGGTCCTCTATAGATACTGGTCCTCTATAGGTACTGGTCCTCTATAGGTTCTGGTCCTCTATAGATACTGGTCCTCTATAGGTACTGGTCCTCTATAGGTACTGGTCCTCTATAGATAATGCTCCTCTATAGGTACTGGTCCTCTATAGGTACTGGTCCTCTATAGATACTGGTCCTCTATAGGTACTGGTCCTCTATAGATACTGGTCCTCTATAGGTACTGGTCCTCTATAGGTACTGGTCCTCTATAGGTACTGGTCCTCTATAGATACTGGTCCTCTATAGTTACTGGTCCTCTATAGGTACTGGTCCTCTATAGGTACTGGTCCTCTATAGATACTGGTCCTCTATAGGTACTGGTCCTCTATAGATACTGGTCCTCTATAGGTACTGGTCCTCTATAGATACTGGTCCTCTATAGGTACTGGTCCTCTATAGATACTGGTCCTCTATAGATACTGGTCCTCTATAGGTACTGGTCCTCTATAGGTACTGGTCCTCTATAGGTACTGGTCCTCTATAGGTACTGGTCCTCTATAGATACTGGTCCTCTATAGATACTGCTCCTCTATAGATACTGGTCCTCTATATGTACTGCTCCTCCATAGCCGAACCTGTAGCCCCCACCTGGGTCTTGGCAGTGCTAAAGATCCTTCTCTCTGCTATCTCTGGACACAGCATGCAGTCCTCTCTGCTATCTCTGGACACAGCATGCAGTCCTCTCTGCTATCTCTGGACACAGCATGCAGTCCTTGATTGTTATTCTTCCCGACAGATGAAACACAAAAGCTGGGGCTGCATTGTTTAAATCCAAACAGCCAAACATCCAGCTAGCTAACTAACTAGATTAGCTAGCGACAGTATAACCCAAAAATGTAGATTCGTAGTTTGTAGTCCAGTTTGACCCAGGTGTTGTGAGATCTGGCAGGCAGGAACGCCTCCCTCTTCAGAAGCCTTTGTATAACACTGCATTTTTACTTTATTACGTTATTAACAGCCTCATAAATAAGGGCTTCTTTTTCACATTATGAAATAAAAAAAGTTCCAAGATCATTCCTGTTACAATATTATGAGTAGCATATGAAGCTATTTTGTTTTACTTAGTGTAATTATATGGAAGTAAAATGTCTCCCTCCCTCCATGTCCCCAGGTGTTGTAGTGCTCCTTCCTCCATGTGCCCAGGTGTTGTAGTGCCCCCCCTCCATGTCCCCAGGTGTTGTAGTGCTCCTTCCTCCATGTCTCCAGGTGTTGTAGTGCCCCCCCCTCCATGTCTCCAGGTGTTGTAGTGCTCCTTCCTCCATGTCTCCAGGTGTTGTAGTGCCCCCCCCCTCCATGTCTCCAGGTGTTGTAGCGTTCCCCCTCCATGTCCCCAGGTGTTGTAGTGCTCCTTCCTCCATGTCTCCAGGTGTTGTAGTGCCCCCCCCTCCATGTCTCCAGGTGTTGTAGTGCTCCTTCCTCCATGTCTCCAGGTGTTGTAGTGCCCCCCCCCTCCATGTCCCCAGGTGTTGTAGTGCTCCTTCCTCCATGTCTCCAGGTGTTGTAGTGCCCCCCCCTCCATGTCCCCAGGTGTTGTAGTGCTCCTTCCTCCATGTCTCCAGGTGTTGTAGTGCCCCCCCCCCTCCATGTCTCCAGGTGTTGTAGTGTTCCCCCTCCATGTCTCCAGGTGTTGTAGTGCTCCTTCCTCCATGTCCCCAGGTGTTGTAGTGCCCCCCCCTCCATGTCTCCAGGTGTTGTAGTGCCCCCCCCTCCATGTCCCCAGGTGTTGTAGTGCTCCTTCCTCCATGTCTCCAGGTGTTGTAGTGCCCCCCCCTCCATGTCTCCAGGTGTTGTAGTGCTCCTTCCTCCATGTCTCCAGGTGTTGTAGTCCTCCTCCCTCCATGTCTCCAGGTGTTGTAGTGCCCCCCTCCTCCATGTCCCCAGGTGTTGTAGTGCTCCTTCCTCCATGTCTCCAGGTGTTGTAGTGCCCCCCCCTCCATGTCCCCAGGTGTTGTAGTGCCCCCCCTCCATGTCTCCAGGTGTTGTAGTGCTCCTCCCTCCATGTCCCCAGGTGTTGTAGTGCTCCTCCCTCCATGTCTCCAGGTGTTGTAGTGCCCCTCCCTCCATGTCTCCAGGTGTTGTAGTGCCCCTCCCTCCATGTCTCCAGGTGTTGTAGTGCCCCCCCTCCATGTCTCCAGGTGTTGTAGTGCTCCTTCCTCCATGTCTCCAGGTGTTGTAGTCCTCCTCCCTCCATGTCTCCAGGTGTTGTAGTGCCCCCCCTCCTTGTCTCCAGGTGTTGTAGTGCCCCTCCCTCCATGTCTCCAGGTGTTGTAGTGCCCCCCCTCCATGTATCCAGGTGTTGTAGTGCCCCTCCCTCCATGTTTCCAGGTGTTGTAGTGCTCCTTCCTCCATGTCTCCAGGTGTTGTAGTGCCCCCCCTCCATGTCCCCAGGTGTTGTAGTGTCCCCCCCTCCATGTCTCCAGGTGTTGTAGTGCTCCTTCCTCCATGTCTCCAGGTGTTGTAGTGCCCCTCCCTCCATGTCTCCAGGTGTTGTAGTGCCCCTCCCTCCATGTCTCCAGGTGTTGTAGTGCTCCTCCCTCCATGTCCCCAGGTGTCGTAGTGCTCCTCCCTCTATGTCCCCAGGTGTTGTAGTGCCCCCCCCTCCATGTCTCCAGGTGTTGTAGTGCCCCCCCTCCATGTCTCCAGGTGTTGTAGTGCCCCCCCCCCTCCATGTCTCCAGGTGTTGTAGTGCTCCTCCCTCCATGTCTCCAGGTGTTGTAGTGCCCCCCCCCTCCATGTCTCCAGGTGTTGTAGTGCTCCTCCCTCCATGTCTCCAGGTGTTGTAGTGCCCCCCCTCCATGTCTCCAGGTGTTGTAGTGCCCCCCCCCCTCCATGTCTCCAGGTGTTGTAGTGCCCCCCTCCATGTCTCCAGGTGTTGTAGTGCCCCCCCCCCTCCATGTCCCCAGGTGTTGTAGTGCTCCTCCCTCCATGTCCCCAGGTGTTGTAGTCCTCCTCCCTCCATGTCTCCAGGTGTTGTAGTGCCCCTTCCTCCATGTCTCCAGGTGTTGTAGTGCCCCCCCTCCATGTCTCCAGGTGTTGTAGTGCCCCCCCCCCTCCATGTCCCCAGGTGTTGTAGTGCTCCTCCCTCCATGTCTCCAGGTGTTGTAGTGCCCCCCCCTCCATGTCTCCAGGTGTTGTAGTGCCCCCCCCTCCATGTCTCCAGGTGTTGTAGTGCCCCCCCCCTCCATGTCTCCAGGTGTTGTAGTGCCCCCCCTCCATGTCTCCAGGTGTTGTAGTGCCCCTCCCTCCATGTCCCCAGGTGTTGTAGTGCCCCTCCCTCCATGTCTCCAGGTGTTGTAGTGCTCCTTCCTCCATGTCTCCAGGTGTTGTAGTCCTCCTCCCTCCATGTCCCCAGGTGTTGTAGTGCTCCTTCCTCCATGTCCCCAGGTGTTGTAGTGCCCCCCCCCTCCATGTCCCCAGGTGTTGTAGTGCTCCTTCCTCCATATCTCCAGGTGTTGTAGTGCTCCTTCCTCCATGTCCCCAGGTGTTGTAGTGCCCCCCCCTCCATGTCTCCAGGTGTTGTAGTGCTCCTTCCTCCATGTCTCCAGGTGTTGTAGTCCTCCTCCCTCCATGTCCCCAGGTGTTGTAGTGCTCCTTCCTCCATGTCCCCAGGTGTTGTAGTGCCCCCCCCTCCATGTCCCCAGGTGTTGTAGTGCTCCCTCCTCCATGTCTCCAGGTGTTGTAGTGCTCCTTCCTCCATGTCCCCAGGTGTTGTAGTGCCCCCCCCTCCATGTCTCCAGGTGTTGTAGTGCCCCCCCTCCATGTCTCCAGGTGTTGTAGTGCTCCTTCCTCCATGTCTCCAGGTGTTGTAGTCCTCCTCCCTCCATGTCTCCAGGTGTTGTAGTGCCCCCCCTCCATGTCCCCAGGTGTTGTAGTGCCCCTCCCTCCATGTCTCCAGGTGTTGTAGTGCCCCCCCTCCATGTATCCAGGTGTTGTAGTGCCCCTCCCTCCATGTTTCCAGGTGTTGTAGTGCTCCTTCCTCCATGTCTCCAGGTGTTGTAGTGCCCCCCCTCCATGTCCCCAGGTGTTGTAGTGTCCCCCCCTCCATGTCTCCAGGTGTTGTAGTGCTCCTTCCTCCATGTCTCCAGGTGTTGTAGTGCCCCTCCCTCCATGTCTCCAGGTGTTGTAGTGCCCCTCCCTCCATGTCTCCAGGTGTTGTAGTGCTCCTCCCTCCATGTCCCCAGGTGTCGTAGTGCTCCTCCCTCTATGTCCCCAGATGTTGTAGTGCCCCCCCCTCCATGTCTCCAGGTGTTGTAGTGCCCCCCCTCCATGTCTCCAGGTGTTGTAGTGCCCCCCCCCCTCCATGTCTCCAGGTGTTGTAGTGCTCCTCCCTCCATGTCTCCAGGTGTTGTAGTGCCCCCCCCTCCATGTCTCCAGGTGTTGTAGTGCTCCTCCCTCCATGTCTCCAGGTGTTGTAGTGCCCCCCCTCCATGTCTCCAGGTGTTGTAGTGCCCCCCCCCCTCCATGTCTCCAGGTGTTGTAGTGCCCCCCTCCATGTCTCCAGGTGTTGTAGTGCCCCCCCCCCTCCATGTCCCCAGGTGTTGTAGTGCTCCTCCCTCCATGTCCCCAGGTGTTGTAGTCCTCCTCCCTCCATGTCTCCAGGTGTTGTAGTGCCCCTTCCTCCATGTCTCCAGGTGTTGTAGTGCCCCCCCTCCATGTCTCCAGGTGTTGTAGTGCCCCCCCCCCTCCATGTCCCCAGGTGTTGTAGTGCTCCTCCCTCCATGTCTCCAGGTGTTGTAGTGCCCCCCCCTCCATGTCTCCAGGTGTTGTAGTGCCCCCCCTCCATGTCCCCAGGTGTTGTAGTGTCCCCCCCTCCATGTCTCCAGGTGTTGTAGTGCTCCTTCCTCCATGTCTCCAGGTGTTGTAGTGCCCCTCCCTCCATGTCTCCAGGTGTTGTAGTGCCCCTCCCTCCATGTCTCCAGGTGTTGTAGTGCTCCTCCCTCCATGTCCCCAGGTGTCGTAGTGCTCCTCCCTCTATGTCCCCAGGTGTTGTAGTGCCCCCCCCTCCATGTCTCCAGGTGTTGTAGTGCCCCCCCTCCATGTCTCCAGGTGTTGTAGTGCCCCCCCCCCTCCATGTCTCCAGGTGTTGTAGTGCTCCTCCCTCCATGTCTCCAGGTGTTGTAGTGCCCCCCCCCTCCATGTCTCCAGGTGTTGTAGTGCTCCTCCCTCCATGTCTCCAGGTGTTGTAGTGCCCCCCCTCCATGTCTCCAGGTGTTGTAGTGCCCCCCCCCTCCATGTCTCCAGGTGTTGTAGTGCCCCCCTCCATGTCTCCAGGTGTTGTAGTGCCCCCCCCCCTCCATGTCCCCAGGTGTTGTAGTGCTCCTCCCTCCATGTCCCCAGGTGTTGTAGTCCTCCTCCCTCCATGTCTCCAGGTGTTGTAGTGCCCCTTCCTCCATGTCTCCAGGTGTTGTAGTGCCCCCCCTCCATGTCTCCAGGTGTTGTAGTGCCCCCCCCCCTCCATGTCCCCAGGTGTTGTAGTGCTCCTCCCTCCATGTCTCCAGGTGTTGTAGTGCCCCCCCCTCCATGTCTCCAGGTGTTGTAGTGCCCCCCCCTCCATGTCTCCAGGTGTTGTAGTGCCCCCCCCCTCCATGTCTCCAGGTGTTGTAGTGCCCCCCCTCCATGTCTCCAGGTGTTGTAGTGCCCCTCCCTCCATGTCCCCAGGTGTTGTAGTGCCCCTCCCTCCATGTCTCCAGGTGTTGTAGTGCTCCTTCCTCCATGTCTCCAGGTGTTGTAGTCCTCCTCCCTCCATGTCCCCAGGTGTTGTAGTGCTCCTTCCTCCATGTCCCCAGGTGTTGTAGTGCCCCCCCCCTCCATGTCCCCAGGTGTTGTAGTGCTCCTTCCTCCATATCTCCAGGTGTTGTAGTGCTCCTTCCTCCATGTCCCCAGGTGTTGTAGTGCCCCCCCCTCCATGTCTCCAGGTGTTGTAGTGCTCCTTCCTCCATGTCTCCAGGTGTTGTAGTCCTCCTCCCTCCATGTCCCCAGGTGTTGTAGTGCTCCTTCCTCCATGTCCCCAGGTGTTGTAGTGCCCCCCCCTCCATGTCCCCAGGTGTTGTAGTGCTCCCTCCTCCATGTCTCCAGGTGTTGTAGTGCTCCTTCCTCCATGTCCCCAGGTGTTGTAGTGCCCCCCCCTCCATGTCTCCAGGTGTTGTAGTGCCCCCCCTCCATGTCTCCAGGTGTTGTAGTGCTCCTTCCTCCATGTCTCCAGGTGTTGTAGTCCTCCTCCCTCCATGTCTCCAGGTGTTGTAGTGCCCCCCCTCCATGTCCCCAGGTGTTGTAGTGCCCCTCCCTCCATGTCTCCAGGTGTTGTAGTGCCCCCCCTCCATGTATCCAGGTGTTGTAGTGCCCCTCCCTCCATGTTTCCAGGTGTTGTAGTGCTCCTTCCTCCATGTCTCCAGGTGTTGTAGTGCCCCCCCTCCATGTCCCCAGGTGTTGTAGTGTCCCCCCCTCCATGTCTCCAGGTGTTGTAGTGCTCCTTCCTCCATGTCTCCAGGTGTTGTAGTGCCCCTCCCTCCATGTCTCCAGGTGTTGTAGTGCCCCTCCCTCCATGTCTCCAGGTGTTGTAGTGCTCCTCCCTCCATGTCCCCAGGTGTCGTAGTGCTCCTCCCTCTATGTCCCCAGATGTTGTAGTGCCCCCCCCTCCATGTCTCCAGGTGTTGTAGTGCCCCCCCTCCATGTCTCCAGGTGTTGTAGTGCCCCCCCCCCTCCATGTCTCCAGGTGTTGTAGTGCTCCTCCCTCCATGTCTCCAGGTGTTGTAGTGCCCCCCCCTCCATGTCTCCAGGTGTTGTAGTGCTCCTCCCTCCATGTCTCCAGGTGTTGTAGTGCCCCCCCTCCATGTCTCCAGGTGTTGTAGTGCCCCCCCCCCTCCATGTCTCCAGGTGTTGTAGTGCCCCCCTCCATGTCTCCAGGTGTTGTAGTGCCCCCCCCCCTCCATGTCCCCAGGTGTTGTAGTGCTCCTCCCTCCATGTCCCCAGGTGTTGTAGTCCTCCTCCCTCCATGTCTCCAGGTGTTGTAGTGCCCCTTCCTCCATGTCTCCAGGTGTTGTAGTGCCCCCCCTCCATGTCTCCAGGTGTTGTAGTGCCCCCCCCCCTCCATGTCCCCAGGTGTTGTAGTGCTCCTCCCTCCATGTCTCCAGGTGTTGTAGTGCCCCCCCCTCCATGTCTCCAGGTGTTGTAGTGCCCCCCCCTCCATGTCTCCAGGTGTTGTAGTGCCCCCCCCTCCATGTCTCCAGGTGTTGTAGTGCCCCCCCTCCATGTCTCCAGGTGTTGTAGTGCCCCTCCCTCCATGTCCCCAGGTGTTGTAGTGCCCCTCCCTCCATGTCTCCAGGTGTTGTAGTGCTCCTTCCTCCATGTCTCCAGGTGTTGTAGTCCTCCTCCCTCCATGTCCCCAGGTGTTGTAGTGCTCCTTCCTCCATGTCCCCAGGTGTTGTAGTGCCCCCCCCCTCCATGTCCCCAGGTGTTGTAGTGCTCCTTCCTCCATGTCTCCAGGTGTTGTAGTGCTCCTTCCTCCATGTCCCCAGGTGTTGTAGTGCCCCCCCCTCCATGTCTCCAGGTGTTGTAGTGCTCCTTCCTCCATGTCTCCAGGTGTTGTAGTCCTCCTCCCTCCATGTCCCCAGGTGTTGTAGTGCTCCTTCCTCCATGTCCCCAGGTGTTGTAGTGCCCCCCCCTCCATGTCCCCAGGTGTTGTAGTGCTCCCTCCTCCATGTATCCAGGTGTTGTAGTGCTCCTTCCTCCATGTCCCCAGGTGTTGTAGTGCCCCCCCTCCATGTCTCCAGGTGTTGTAGTCCTCCTTCCTCCATGTCTCCAGGTGTTGTAGTGCTCCTTCCTCCATGTCTCCAGGTGTTGTAGTGCTCCTTCCTCCATGTCTCCAGGTGTTGTAGTCCTCCTCCCTCCATGTCTCCAGGTGTTGTAGTGCCCCCCCCTCCATGTCTCCAGGTGTTGTAGTGCCCCTCCCTCCATGTCCCCAGGTGTTGTAGTCCTCCTCCCTCCATGTCTCCAGGTGTTGTAGTGCCCCCCCCTCCATGTCCCCAGGTGTTGTAGTGCTCCTCCCTCCATGTCTCCAGGTGTTGTAGTGCTCCTTCCTCCATGTCTCCAGGTGTTGTAGTCCTCTTCCCTCCATGTCTCCAGGTGTTGTAGTGCCCCTCCCTCCATGTCTCCAGGTGTTGTAGTGCCCCTCCCTCCATGTCTCCAGGTGTTGTAGTCCTCCTTCCTCCATGTCTCTAGGTGTTGTAGTGCCCCCCCCCCCCTCCATGTCTCCAGGTGTTGTAGTGCCCCCCCCCCCCCATGTCTCCAGGTGTTGTAGTGCTCCTCCCTCCATGTCTCCAGGTGTTGTAGTGCCCCCCCCTCCATGTCTCCAGGTGTTGTAGTCCTCCTCCCTCCATGTCTCCAGGTGTTGTAGTGCCCCCCCTCCATGTCTCCAGGTGTTGTAGTGCTCCTCCCTCCATGTCTCCAGGTGTTGTAGTGCCCCCCCCTCCATGTCTCCAGGTGTTGTAGTCCTCCTCCCTCCATGTCCCCAGGTGTTGTAGTGCTCCTTCCTCCATGTCTCCAGGTGTTGTAGTGCCCCTCCCTCCATGTCTCCAGGTGTTGTAGTGCCCCCCCCTCCATGTCTCCAGGTGTTGTAGTGCCCCCTCCTCCATGTCTCTAGGTGTTGTAGTGCCCCCTCCTCCATGTCTCCAGGTGTTGTAGTGCCCCCCCCCATGTCTCCAGGTGTTGTAGTGCTCCTCCCTCCATGTCTCCAGGTGTTGTAGTGCCCCCCCCCTCCATGTCTCCAGGTGTTGTAGTCCTCCTCCCTCTATGTCTCCAGGTGTTGTAGTGCCCCCCCCTCCATGTCTCCAGGTGTTGTAGTGCTCCTTCCTCCATGTCTCCAGGTGTTGTAGTGCCCCCCCCCCCCCCCATGTCTCCAGGTGTTGTAGTGCCCCCCCCTCCATGTCTCCAGGTGTTGTAGTCCTCCTTCCTCCATGTCTCCAGGTGTTGTAGTGCTCCTTCCTCCATGTCTCCAGGTGTTGTAGTGCCCCCCCCCTCCATGTCTCCAGGTGTTGTAGTGCTCCTTCCTCCATGTCCCCAGGTGTTGTAGTGCCCCCCCCTCCATGTCCCCAGGTGTTGTAGTGCCCCTCCCTCCATGTCCCCAGGTGTTGTAGTGCCCCCCCCTCCATGTCTCCAGGTGTTGTAGTGCCCCTCCCTCCATGTCCCCAGGTGTTGTAGTGCTCCTTCCTCCATGTCTCCAGGTGTTGTAGTGCCCCCCCTCCATGTCTCCAGGTTTTGTAGTGCCCCCCCTCCATGTCTCCAGGTGTTGTAGTCCTCCTCCCTCCATGTCTCCAGGTGTTGTAGTCCTCCTTCCTCCATGTCTCCAGGTGTTGTAGTGCCCCTCCCTCCATGTCTCCAGGTGTTGTAGTGCCCCCCCCTCCATGTCTCCAGGTGTTGTAGTGCCCCCCCTCCATGTCTCCAGGTGTTGTAGTGCCCCCCCCTCCATGTCTCCAGGTGTTGTAGTCCTCCTCCCTCCATGTCTCCAGGTGTTGTAGTGCTCCTTCCTCCATGTCTCCAGGTGTTGTAGTGCCCTCCCCCTCCATGTCCCCAGGTGTTGTAGTCCTCCTTCCTCCATGTCTCCAGGTGTTGTAGTGCCCCCCCTCCATGTCTCCAGGTGTTGTAGTGCTCCTTCCTCCATGTCTCCAGGTGTTGTAGTGCTCCTTCCTCCATGTCTCCAGGTGTTGTAGTGCCCCCCCCCCCCTCCATGTCTCCAGGTGTTGTAGTCCTCCTCCCTCCATGTCTCCAGGTGTTGTAGTGCCCCCCCCTCCATGTCCCCAGGTGTTGTAGTGCCCCTCCCTCCATGTCTCCAGGTGTTGTAGTGCCCCCCCTCCATGTCCCCAGGTGTTGTAGTGCCCCTCCCTCCATGTCTCCAGGTGTTGTAGTGCCCCCCCCCCCCCATGTCTCCAGGTGTTGTAGTGCCCCTCCCTCCATGTCCCCAGGTGTTGTAGTGCTCCTTCCTCCATGTCTCCAGGTGTTGTAGTGCTCCTTCCTCCATGTCCCCAGGTGTTGTAGTGCCCCCCCTCCATGTCCCCAGGTGTTGTAGTGCTCCTTCCTCCATGTCTCCAGGTGTTGTAGTGCTCCTTCCTCCATGTCTCCAGGTGTTGTAGTGCCCCTCCCTCCGTGTCCCCAGGTGTTGTAGTGCCCCCCCCCTCCATGTCCCCAGGTGTTGTAGTGCTCCTTCCTCCATGTCCCCAGGTGTTGTAGTGCCCCCCCCCCTCCATGTCCTCAGGTGTTGTAGTCCTCCTCCCTCCATGTCTCCAGGTGTTGTAGTGCCCCTTCCTCCATGTCTCCAGGTGTTGTAGTGCTCCTTCCTCCATGTCCCCAGGTGTTGTAGTGCCCCTTCCTCCATGTCCCCAGGTGTTGTAGTGCCCCTTCCTCCATGTCCCCAGGTGTTGTAGTGCTCCTTCCTCCATGTCCCCAGGTGTTGTAGTGCTCCTTCCTCCATGTCTCCAGGTGTTGTAGTGCCCCCCCTCCATGTCCCCAGGTGTTGTAGTGCTCCTTCCTCCATGTCCCCAGGTGTTGTAGTGCTCCTTCCTCCATGTCCCCAGGTGTTGTAGTGCTCCTTCCTCCATGTCCCCAGGTGTTGTAGTGCTCCTTCCTCCATGTCTCCAGGTGTTGTAGTGCTCCTTCTTCCATGTCTCCAGGTGTTGTAGTGCTCCTTCCTCCATGTCCCCAGGTGTTGTAGTGCTCCCTCTTCCCAGATCTGTTTGTGCTGTATTGTCACCTCAAGGAGTATAACTCTGTTGGGATTAGGGTAGTTCCTAATCTCGGTTAACCCAGAATTGAAATATTTACGTAGTCTGTCCATAAGAGAGTAGGGTAGTTCCTGTTTCCTGGTTCCTGGTTCCCCTCCCAGAGAAATGTTATCTGAGGTTTCACCTCAACTGACCCAGTGATAAGACCCAGTCATAAATACACACAGCTCATCATCGTATTGTTCCTCCATGTCCCTACAGAAAACTCCACCACCTCTCAGAAGCACCGTAACTTTGTCTCTGAGCCGATGGGAAACCGGTCTGTGAGAGACGTACCCGGGATCGGACCTGTACAGGGCCGCAGGCTAGAGGATAAGGGCGTTCCCAGGTAGGTTCACTACGTAGGAATAGTGTGCCAAATCAGAACCAACCATAGTTTCTGAAATGTCTGGGAACTTTGGTCAATTTATGTGAGTAAATCCACCAATCACTGATGGGCTGCCCCAAGCTGGTGAGAGTAGACAACAACACATCCGCCATAATGATCCTCAACACGGGGGCCCCTCAGGGGTGCGTGCTTAGTCCCCTCCTGTACTCAATGTTCACCCACGACTCCAACGCCATCATTAAGTTTGCTGACGACACAGTGGTGGTAGGCCTGATCACCGACAACGATGAGACAGCCTATAGGGAGGAGGTCAGAGACCTGGCCGTGTGGTGCCAGGACAACAACCTCTCCCTCAACGTGATCAAGACAAAGGAGCTGATCATGGACTACAGGAAAAGGAGGGCTGAGCACGCCCCCATCCACATCGACGGGGCTGTAGTGGAGCAGGTTGAGAGCTTCAAGTTCCTCGGTGTCCAGATCACTAAGGATCTATCATGGTCCAAACACACCAACACAGCCGTGAAGAGGGCACGACAAAGCCTATTCCCCCTCAGGAGGCTGAAAATATTTGGCATGGGACCTCACATCCTCAAAAAGTTCTACATCTGCACCATTGAGAGCATCTTCACTGGCTGGATCACCGCTTGGTATGGCAACTGCTTAGCATCTGACCGCAAGGCACTACACAGGGTAGTGCGTACGGCCCAGTACATCACTGGGGCCAAGCTTCCTGCCATCCAGGATCTCTTTACCAAGCAATGTCAGAGGAAGGCCCTAAAAATGGTCAAAGACTCCAGCCACCCAAGTCATAGACTGTTCTGTCTGCTACCGCACGGCAAGCGGTACCGGAGCGCCAAGTCTGGAACCAACAGGACCCTGAACAGATTCTACCCCCAAGCCATAAGACTGCAAAATAGTTAGTTAAATAGTTAACCAAATAGCTACAAGGAATATCTGCATTGACCCCTATTGCACTAACTTTTTTGACTCATCACATACACTGCTGCTACTGTTTATTATCTATCCTGTTGCCTAGTCACTTTACCCCTACCTACAGTATACTGCTGCAACTGTCTATTATCTATCCTGTTGTCTAGTCCCTTTACCCCTACCTACAGTATACTGCTGCTACTGTCTATTATCTATCCTGTTGCCTAGTCACTTTACCCCTACCTACAGTATACTGCTGCAACTGTCTATTATCTATCCTGTTGTCTAGTCACTTTACCCCTACCTACAGTACACTGCTGCTACTGTTTATTATCTATCCTGTTGTCTAGTCACTTTACCCCTACCTACAGTATACTGCTGCTACTGTCTATTATCTATCCTGTTGCCTAGTCACTTTACCCCTACCTACAGTATACTGCTGCTACTGTCTATTATCTATCCTGTTGTCTAGTCACTTTACCCCTACCTACAGTACACTGCTGCTACTGTTTATTATCTATCCTGTTGTCTAGTCACTTTACCCCTACCTACAGTATACTGCTGCTACTGTCTATTATCTATCCTGTTGCCTAGTCACTTTACCCCTACCTACAGTATACTGCTGCTACTGTCTATTATCTATCCTGTTGTCTAGTCACTTTACCCCTACCTACAGTATACTGCTGCTACTGTCTATTATCTATCCTGTTGTCTAGTCACTTTACCCCTACCTACAGTATACTGCTGCTACTGTCTATTATCTATCCTGTTGTCTAGTCACTTTACCCCTACCTACAGTATACTGCTGCTACTGTCTATTATCTATCCTGTTGTCTAGTCACTTTACCCCTACCTACAGTATACTGCTGCTACTGTCTATTATCTATCCTGTTGTCTAGTCCCTTTACCCCTACCTACAGTATACTGCTGCTACTGTCTATTATCTATCCTGTTGTCTAGTCACTTTACCCCTACCTACAGTATACTGCTGCTACTGTCTATTATCTATCCTGTTGTCTAGTCACTTTACCCCTACCTACAGTATACTGCTGCTACTGTCTATTATCTATCCTGTTGTCTAGTCACTTTACCCCTACCTACAGTATACTGCTGCTACTGTCTATTATCTATCCTGTTGTCTAGTCACTTTACCCCTACCTACAGTATACTGCTGCTACTGTCTATTATCTATCCTGTTGTCTAGTCACTTTACCCCTACCTACAGTATACTGCTGCTACTGTCTATTATCTATCCTGTTGCCTAGTCACTTTACCCCTACCTACAGTATACTGCTGCTACTGTCTATTATCTATCCTGTTGTCTAGTCACTTTACCCCTACCTACAGTATACTGCTGCTACTGTCTATTATCTATCCTGTTGTCTAGTCACTTTACCCCTACCTACAGTATACTGCTGCTACTGTCTATTATCTATCCTGTTGTCTAGTCCCTTTACCCCTACCTACAGTATACTGCTGCTACTGTCTATTATCTATCCTGTTGTCTAGTCACTTTACCCCTACCTACAGTATACTGCTGCTACTGTCTATTATCTATCCTGTTGTCTAGTCACTTTACCCCTACCTACAGTACACTGCTGCTACTGTCTATTATCTATCCTGTTGTCTAGTCACTTTACCCCTACCTACAGTATACTGCTGCTACTGTCTATTATCTATCCTGTTGTCTAGTCCCTTTACCTCTACCTACAGTATACTGCTGCTACTGTCTATTATATATCCTGTTGCCTAGTCACTTTATTCCTGCCAATATGTACATATCTACCTCAAATACCTCGTACCCCTGCACATGGACTCAGTAGTGGTACCCCGTGTATATAACCAAGTTATCATTGACTCAGTACTGGTACCCCGTGTATATAGCCAAGTTATCGTTACTCATTGTGTATTTATTATTACGTGTTGTACTTTTCTATTCTTCCTCTATTTTCTTTCTCTCTGCGTCGTTGGGAAGGGCCCGTAAGCATTTCACTGTTAGTCTACACCTGTTGTTTACGAAGTATGTAACAAATACAAGTTGGTTTGATCAACCAGAAGTTAAAGCTGTTGAAAATAAGTTTAAGCATTTCCCAAAAATATACCTATACTAGAGCTATACATAGTTTCAGAAAACTTTACCAGAACTTAACAGTAAATTACCCCGTTTTGTCTCTCCCAGGGCTGACCAGATGTTGGGCCAGTACCTGGTGAGTGGTCGAGACCAAGGCCAGTTCCAGGGCTATCTGAAAAATACCACAGGGGCCAACGCCAAGCAACAAAGTGACGCCTACAATGGAATGAGAGAGTGGACCAACAACAATATGTAGAGGAGAGCAGACATTCACTCACTGTCTCTGCTCCTTTCTGCTTTTCTACTCCTTACTAGGACTCTTCAGACCTACCTAGGTCAACTTTCAACTAATTATTAATAAGTAATTATTGATAAGTGGGGCGGCAGGTAGCTTAGTGGATAAGAGCGTTGTGCCAGTAATCGAAAGGTCGCTGGTTCTAATCCCCGAGCCGACTAGGTGAAAAATCTGCTGATGTGCCCTTGAGCAAGGCACTTAACCCTAATTGCTCATGTAAGTTGCTCTGGATAAGAGCGTCTGCTAAATGACGTTAATTAGTTATAAGTATTGATAAGTAATCTTGAGTAATCATAAAGTTGATAGTTATCTATAAGACACTGTACTTCCTTCTGTTCTTCTTGTCACATCCTTCAACTAAGACCCTGGGCCCTGTCCCCAGGTTAAAGTGATAGCTTTGGGTGCATTCTGTTTTGGAATAAATCTGGAATTAACTTCTTGTTGTTGTCCTGCTGTATTCTTGATGGCTGCAAAAGTCTTAAGAGTCAACACATTGTTACAGATGTCCTGGTGCTGTAACCGGGACTTCTCTTAATACTAAAATCATAAAAGCCCAATGAAGACGTTTATTTTTGTTATATCAATATCACATAATTTCTGGTTAACAATTAAATACCTTACTGTGATTTTCAATTAAAAAAGAAGAAAAACAAATGACATTTCTCAAGCAAGAATTTAGCTAGGACTGTCTGAGAGTGGTCTGAGAGAGGGGCCTAATCGGAGGAGCCTAATCGGAGGGGCCTAATCGGAGGGGCCTAATCGGAGGGGCCTAATCGGAGGGGCCTAATCGGAGGGGCCTAATCGGAGGGGCCTAATCGGAGGAGCCTAATCGGAGGAGCCTAATCGGAGGGGCCTAATCGGAGGGGCCTAATCGGAGGAGCCTAATCGGAGGGATGTGCAACCTGAAGACTATACTGTTATTGGCAGAGAGGAGAGAGGAGGGCAAACTCTCGTTATTGGTCTATTAACTATTGGTAATGTCACCAGGCAATCAAGCTGACATTTCAGGCGGTCTTTTCAGACAGCTCTTACACGAAAAGGGCATTATCATAATGTTCACAATGTTATTCCAACCTCAGAGTGTGGAAATAGACCGGTAACTGCCAAAATAAAGGAAACACCAGCAAAGTGTCTTAACAATAATAATAATAATAATAATAATACACTTTATTTGTTAAGCGCTTTTCAATACATGTAAGAAGGTGTTTCAAGTCATAAAATAATGTAATTAAAATATAGCCAAGAGCAGCAATGAACGGGGTTCACAGGATGACAGAAAGAACCAGAACTATCTTCCTTTATGTGACGGGGTTCACAGGATGACAGAAAGAACCAGAACTATCTTCCTTTATGTGACGGGGTTCACAGGATGACAGAAAGAACCAGAACTATCTTCCTTTATGTGACGGGGTTCACAGGATGACAGAAAGAACCAGAACTATCTTCCTTTATGTGACGGGGTTCACAGGATGACAGAAAGAACCAGAACTATCTTCCTTTATGTGACGGGGTTCACAGGATGACAGAAAGAACCAGAACTATCTTCCTTTATGTGACGGGGTTCACAGGATGACAGAAAGAACCAGAACTATCTTCCTTTATGTGACGGGGTTCACAGGATGACAGAAAGAACCAGAACTATCTTCCTTTATGTGACGGGGTTCACAGGATGACAGAAAGAACCAGAACTATCTTCCTTTATGTGACGGGGTTCACAGGATGACAGAAAGAACCAGAACTATCTTCCTTTATGTGACGGGGTTCACAGGATGACAGAAAGAACCAGATCAGTAGGATAACAAACAAACCAAGCATCGATCATGTAGGAACTATCTTCCTTTGTGTGCAGTCATGAGTCTAAATACAACATCTGGAATGATTCTGACGTATGGTTCATGAGGAGCAGAAGATTGCATTTTGATTCTGAGCATTAGCGTTACATACAGTTCCTTGCAAAAGTATTCATCCCCCTTGGTGTTTTTCCTATTTTGTTGCATTACAACCTGTAATTTAAATGGATTTTTATTTGTATTTCATGTAATGGACATACACAAAATAGTCCAAATTGGTGAAGTGAAATGAAAGAAATAACTTTTTTCCAAAAATTCTTAAAAAAAAAATGAATAACGGAAAAGTGGTACGTGCATATGTATTCACCCCCTTTGCAACCAAGATCTGGTGCAACCATTTACCTTCAGAAATCACATAATTAGTTAAATAAAGTCCACCTGTGTGCAATCTAAGTGTCACATGATCTGTCACATGATCTCAGTATATACTGTATACACCTGTTCTGAAAGGCCCCAGAGTCTGCAACACCACTAAGCAAGGGGCACCATGAAGACCAAGGGCTCTCCATACAGGTCAGGGACAAAGACTAAAATTGAGCTTTTTGGCCATCAAGGAAAACGCTATGTCTGGCGCAAACCCAACACCTCTCATCACCCCGAGAACACCATCCCCACAGTGAAGCATGGTGGTGGCAGCATCATGCAGTGGGGATGTTTTTCATCGGCAGGGACTGGGAAACTAGTCAGAATTGAAGGAACGATGGATGGCGCTAAATACAGGGAAATTATTGAGGGGAACCTGTTTCAGTCTTCCAGAGATTTGAGACTGGGACGGAGGTTCACCTTCCAGCAGGACAATGACCCTAAGCATACTGCTAAGCAACACTAAAGTTGTTTAAGGGGAATCATTTAAATGTCTTGGAATGGCCTAGTCAAAGCCCAGACCTCAATCTAATTGAGAATCTGTGATATGACTTAAAGATTGCTGTACACTAGCGGAACCCATCCAACTTGAAGGAGCTGGAGCAGTTTTGTCTTGAAGAATGGGCAAAAATCCCAGTGGCTAGATGTGCCAAGATTATAGAGACATACCCCAAGAGACTTGCAGCTGTAATTGCTGCAAAAGGTGGCTCTACAAAGTATTGACTTTGGGGGGGGTGAATAGTTATGCACGCTCAAGTTTTCTGTTTTATTGTCTTATTTCTTGTTTGTTTCACAATAGAAATATTTTGCATCTTCAAAGTGGTAGGCATGTTGTGTAAATCAAATGATACAAACCCCCCAAAAATGCCAAGGGGTATGAATACTTTAGCAAGCCACTGTATGCAAAGAATTAGTTGTTAATAGTTTCCTTGTTGTTTAAGATATCAATGCCACATTCAGCGTGGTTCATCTTAAGAACGTCCATGATAGAGATGACAAGTTTCACGTTGATAGGTCACTGTGGTCACTGTGAAGTAGATTTGAAGTGGTTTAAATGGACACGTAAAATCAGATTTGATATTTGTCAATAAATCATTGTTTGATCAATACCTTAGCTTTTCTCAAACTAAGTCAAGTCATGTGCTGTGGGCCTACAGTACATCGGGTGTCCTTTTTGTTATAAAAAAATATAATAAAAATGTAGGGGGTAGATCAACTTTAATAATGCAGATAGATTGTAGCTTCCATCAATGTAACTGTCTGCATCACTTCCAAGCCCAATGGTGTCATATGGTTTTAGCATATTATAAAATTATTATTATATTATGTATATTTTTTTGTGTATATGTCTACTGGCATAGTGTGGCATCAACATTCCTTTCTCAAACTCTTTGTTATTGTGATGAATCCAAAGACCACATTTTGGAGTGAATCTGACTTTTAGTCCATGAAAAGAAGAGGTTAATGAGAATACGTTTTTCAAAGTTTACAAGATGGAGTAAATTCTGTCTTGACGGACTTTCTGGGTCCTTGAGGCAAATGTGTTCAGCATGAGGAAAGACCCCTACATACAATGTCAAGTCTCTAAGTCAAACGGGGAGACGGATATGAGGGTTTAAGTGAGACTGCTTATAACAGCGCCACCTACAGGCCAATCTGTGCCATTCTTTTTGACCAGGTTACTCATGGCCTCTAGTTTCTGTGTGCCAAATTAGAAAACAAGTGACCAATCTATGCTGGAGTTATCTGACCATGTCTATGCTGGAGTTATCTGACCATGTCTATGCTGTGCTGTCAACCCCTAAGGAAGGAGAATGAAACAGATAGCTCATTCAAACCAGACATTAAAACCAGACATTAAAAGCATCTTTCTAAAAGTTTGTCTTCAGCAGGGATGTAAAGAGTCTCTGAATCTGCAAGCCTGACCTCCTCTGACAGACCCTTCCAAAGTCTAGTGGCCCTTTGGCAAATGCCCGGTGTCCTTTAGTTTTCAACCTAGACTTTGGAATGGTCAACAGTGCCCTACCAGCGGATCTCAGGCTGCCTCCTGGCTCATAGGGAGATAAAAGATCAGTGATATAGGACGGGGCTAAACCAAGCCTTTAACGTGATTCATACTATTTTAATATCTATTCTAAAAGTGACTGGTAGCCAGTGTAGAGAAGCTAAAACAGGTGTGATATGGTTACATTGCCTGGACAAGGTGAGCTGCAGCATGTTGAATTAACTGTAGATGATGCAGTGATATCTGACAGACCTGTATACAAACTGTTACAGTAATCTGGGCATGAGGAAATAAAAGCATGCATAACTTTCTCCAGATCAGTGACTGAAATAAAATACTTGACTTGATCTATATTTCTTCGATGATAAACGCAGGACTGAACAACCTTTTTTACATGCAGCTCAAGGTTTAGGTCAGGGTCAAAGAAGACACCAAGGTTTCTTGCCGAAGGCTTTACATTGGTGGACAACTGACCAAGGTCATCTACAATCTGTGGTTTAGCAAGCTGGAGGGCAAATAAAACAACCTCTGATTTCGTATCAATGAGCTGGAGAAAATGGTCAGACATCCAACATTTGATGTCAGCAAGACACTTGTGTAGGGAAGCTACACTCACTGAGAAACGTTTGCCACATAGATATGAAGTGAACCAGCGGAGAGCAACGCCGGAGATTCCCACCCACCTCTCCAGCCGTTTGTTATGATTAATAGTATCAAACACTGCACTGAGATCCAGAAGAACTCGGATAGAGCGTTCACTGGCATCAGCAGCCAACAGAAGGTCCTTACTGACTTTCAATAAAGCAGTTTTAGTGCTGTGAAGTGAGCGGAAGCCCGACTGGACATTTTCGAATAAGTTGTTCATACTCAAATAAGACACCAATTGCTTGATCACAACTTTTTCTAAAATCTTTGACAAAAAATACAGTTTAGAGATTTGTCTATAATTACTAAGCGAGGAGCGATCTAGATAGGTTGGACCAGAGCAGTTTTAAAGTAGGCTGGAAAGGAGCCAGTGGTCAGGGAGCTATTTACAATAGACAGAACGTCGGGGCCAACAGTAGGGATAACCTCTTAGTAGTCTAGTAGGGACCACGTCTAAGGGGCCAACAGTAGGGATAACCTCTTAGTAGTCTAGTAGGGACCACGTCTAAGGGGCAGGGCCAACAGTAGGGATAACCTCTTAGTAGTCTAGTAGGGACCACGTCTAAGGGGCAGGGGCAACAGTAGGTATAACCTCTTAGTAGTCTAGTAGGGACCACGTCTAAGGGGCAGGGCCAACAGTAGGTATAACCTCTTAGTAGTCTAGTAGGGACCACGTCTAAGGGGCAGGGCCAACAGTAGGTATAACCTCTTAGTAGTCTAGTAGGGACCACGTCTAAGGGGCAGGGCCAACAGTAGGGATAACCTCTTAGTAGTCTAGTAGGGACCACGTCTAAGGGGCAGGGCCAACAGTAGGGATAACCTCTTAGTAGTCTAGTAGGGACCACGTCTAAGGGGCAGGGCCAACAGTAGGGATAACCTCTTAGTAGTCTAGTAGGGACCACGTCTAAGGGGCAGGGCCAACAGTAGGTATAACCTCTTAGTAGTCTAGTAGGGACCACGTCTAAGGGGCGGGGCCAACAGTAGGTATAACCTCTTAGTAGTCTAGTAGGGACCACGTCTAAGGGGCAGGGCCAACAGTAGGGATAACTTCTTAGTAGTCTAGTAGGGACCACGTCTAAGGGGCAGGGCCAACAGTAGGGATAACCTCTTAGTAGTCTAGTAGGGACCACGTCTAAGGGGCAGGGCCAACAGTAGGTATAACCTCTTAGTAGTCTAGTAGGGACCACGTCTAAGGGGCAGGGCCAACAGTAGGGATAACCTCTTAGTAGTCTAGTAGGGACCACGTCTAAGGGGCGGGGCCAACAGTAGGTATAACCTCTTAGTAGTCTAGTAGGGACCACGTCTAAGGGGCCAACAGTAGGTATAACCTCTTAGTAGTCTAGTAGGGACCACGTCTAAGGGGCAGGGCCAACAGTAGGGATAACCTCTTAGTAGTCTAGTAGGGACCACGTCTAAGGGGCCAACAGTAGGTATAACCTCTTAGTAGTCTAGTAGGGACCACGTCTAAGGGGCAGGGCCAACAGTAGGTATAACCTCTTAGTAGTCTAGTAGGGACCACGTCTAAGGGGCAGGGCCAACAGTAGGGATAACCTCTTAGTAGTCTAGTAGGGACCACGTCTAAGGGGCCAACAGTAGGGATAACCTCTTAGTAGTCTAGTAGGGACCACGTCTAAGGGGCAGGGCCAACAGTAGGTATAACCTCTTAGTAGTCTAGTAGGGACCACGTCTAAGGGGCAGGGCCAACAGTAGGTATAACCTCTTAGTAGTCTAGTAGGGACCACGTCTAAGGGGCAGGGCCAACAGTAGGTATAACCTCTTAGTAGTCTAGTAGGGACCACGTCTAAGGGGCAGGGCCAACAGTAGGGATAACCTCTTAGTAGTCTAGTAGGGACCACGTCTAAGGGGCAGGGCCAACAGTAGGGATAACCTCTTAGTAGTCTAGTAGGGACCACGTCTAAGGGGCAGGGCCAACAGTAGGGATAACCTCTTAGTAGTCTAGTAGGGACCACGTCTAAGGGGCAGGGCCAACAGTAGGTATAACCTCTTAGTAGTCTAGTAGGGACCACGTCTAAGGGGCAGGGCCAACAGTAGGGATAACCTCTTAGTAGTCTAGTAGGGACCACGTCTAAGGGGCAGGGCCAACAGTAGGTATAACCTCTTAGTAGTCTAGTAGGGACCACGTCTAAGGGGCAGGGCCAACTCTAGGTATAACCTCTTAGTAGTCTAGTAGGGACCACGTCTAAGGGGCAGGGCCAACAGTAGGGATAACCTCTTAGTAGTCTAGTAGGGACCACGTCTAAGGGGCAGGGCCAACAGTAGGTATAACCTCTTAGTAGTCTAGTAGGGACCACGTCTAAGGGGCAGGGCCAACAGTAGGGATAACCTCTTAGTAGTCTAGTAGGGACCACGTCTAAGGGGCAGGGCCAACAGTAGGTATAACCTCTTAGTAGTCTAGTAGGGACCACGTCTAAGGGGCAGGGCCAACAGTAGGTATAACCTCTTAGTAGTCTAGTAGGGACCATGTCTAAGGGGCAGGGCCAACAGTAGGTATAACCTCTTAGTAGTCTAGTAGGGACCACGTCTAAGGGGCAGGGCCAACAGTAGGGATAACCTCTTAGTAGTCTAGTAGGGACCACGTCTAAGGGGCAGGGCCAACAGTAGGGATAACCTCTTAGTAGTCTAGTAGGGACCACGTCTAAGGGGCAGGGCCAACAGTAGGGATAACCTCTTAGTAGTCTAGTAGGGACCACGTCTAAGGGGCAGGGCCAACAGTAGGTATAACCTCTTAGTAGTCTAGTAGGGACCACGTCTAAGGGACAGGGCCAACAGTAGGGATAACCTCTTAGTAGTCTAGTAGGGACCACGTCTAAGGGGCAGGGCCAACAGTAGGTATAACCTCTTAGTAGTCTAGTAGGGACCACGTCTAAGGGGCAGGGCCAACAGTAGGTATAACCTCTTAGTAGTCTAGTAGGGACCACGTCTAAGGGGCAGGGCCAACAGTAGGGATAACCTCTTAGTAGTCTAGTAGGGACCACGTCTAAGGGGCAGGGCCAACAGTAGGTATAACCTCTTAGTAGTCTAGTAGGGACCACGTCTAAGGGGCAGGGCCAACAGTAGGGATAACCTCTTAGTAGTCTAGTAGGGACCACGTCTAAGGGGCCAACAGTAGGTATAACCTCTTAGTAGTCTAGTAGGGACCACGTCTAAGGGGCAGGGCCAACAGTAGGGATAACCTCTTAGTAGTCTAGTAGGGACCACGTCTAAGGGGCCAACAGTAGGTATAACCTCTTAGTAGTCTAGTAGGGACCACGTCTAAGGGGCAGGGCCAACAGTAGGTATAACCTCTTAGTAGTCTAGTAGGGACCACGTCTAAGGGGCAGGGCCAACAGTAGGGATAACCTCTTAGTAGTCTAGTAGGGACCACGTCTAAGGGGCCAACAGTAGGGATAACCTCTTAGTAGTCTAGTAGGGACCACGTCTAAGGGGCAGGGCCAACAGTAGGTATAACCTCTTAGTAGTCTAGTAGGGACCACGTCTAAGGGGCAGGGCCAACAGTAGGTATAACCTCTTAGTAGTCTAGTAGGGACCACGTCTAAGGGGCAGGGCCAACAGTAGGGATAACCTCTTAGTAGTCTAGTAGGGACCACGTCTAAGGGGCAGGGCCAACAGTAGGTATAACCTCTTAGTAGTCTAGTAGGGACCACGTCTAAGGGGCAGGGCCAACAGTAGGGATAACCTCTTAGTAGTCTAGTAGGGACCACGTCTAAGGGGCAGGGCCAACAGTAGGTATAACCTCTTAGTAGTCTAGTAGGGACCACGTCTAAGGGGCAGGAGGAGGAGGTCTTCATGTGGGCTACAATATCAAGGAGGAACTCAAAGCAGCAAAAGGAAGCAGTATTCGGTCTCTCTTAGAGTAGTTGCCTCAAGTGCCTCCTGACCAGAAATGCTTGTATGGTGCTTGCTACGGTCAATCTGGGATCTATTATTTATCTGTGAAGAATCGTAAAGAATGTTAGCAGAGATCAGGGGACGAGAGCATGGCACCAACAACACACTCAATTGTCTTCACCTCGTAAGGATCCAACCATTCTTTTTCCATTTCTGCCTAAAATGACATCCCCAAATCTAACTGCCT
The DNA here is from genome assembly GCF_964263955.1 of Coregonus lavaretus. Lineage (NCBI taxonomy): Eukaryota > Metazoa > Chordata > Actinopteri > Salmoniformes > Salmonidae > Coregonus > Coregonus lavaretus. The sequence goes on along the minus strand of NW_028166266.1, from coordinate 120,311 downwards.
GTAGCTCAGGACCTGAAGCAAGGACATGCATATTCTTGTTACCATTTGAAAGGAAACACTTTGAAGTTTGTGGAAATGTGAAATTAATGTAGGAGAACATAACACAATAGATCTGGTAAAAGATAAAACAAAGAAAAGCCATACATTCAGATAGGAAGCTGGAGGTAATGTAGATGTTGTCTACAACAGGGCAACAGTGTATGCGCAAAGTTTCAGACTGATACCTTCAAGAATGAGGAAGCTACATAACATTTAGTATGAAGTTACCCAGGTGTCCCTTTCGAATTTGCCCAAATGTTCCCAAGCGGCCTCCAAGTGGCCGAATTGGTAAATTGATACATTTTCAAGGACATAACTGTAGAAAACATACAAAAATGCTATGAAGTGAACTATTTAAGATAAGGGTCAAGTTAGCAGCCAACACTGATCTAATGTCATAAGTGAACACACCACAAACCACACACAAAGTAAAATATATATAGAGAGGAAGTTTACATACACTTAGGTTGGAGTCATTAAAACTTGTTTTTCAACCACTCCACAAATTTCTTGTTAACAAACTATGGTTTTGGCAAGTCGGTTAGGACATCTACTTTATGCATGACACAAGTAATTTTTCCAACAATTGTTTACAGACAGATTATTTCACTTCTAATTCACTGTATCACAATTCCAGTGGGTCAGAAGTTTACATACACTAAGTTGACTGTGCCTTTAAACAGCTTGGAAAATTCCAGAAATTGATGTCATGGCTTTAGAAGCTTCTGATAGGCTAATTGACATAATTTGAGTCAATTGGAGGTGTACCTGTGGATGTATTTCAAGGCCTACCTTCAAACTCAGTGCCTCGTTGCTTGACATCATAGGAAAATCAAAGAAATCAGCCAAGACCTCAAAAAAGGTTCATCCTTGGGAGCAATTTCCAAACGCCTGAAGGTACCACTTTCATCTGTACAAACAATAGTACGCAAGTATAAACACCATGGGACCACGCAGGCGTCATACCGCTCAGGAAGGAGACGCGTTCTGTCTCCTAGAGATGAACGTACTTTGATGCAAAAAGTGCAAATCAATCCCAGAACAACAGCAAAGGACCTTGTGAAGATGCTGGAGGAAACAGGTACAAAAGTATCTATATCCACAGTAAAACGAGTCCTATATCAACATAACCTGAAAGGCCGCTCGGCAAGGAAGAAGCCACTGCTCTAAAACCGCCATAAAAAAGCCAGACTACGGTTTGCCACTGCACATGGGGACAAAGATCGTACTTTTTGGAGAAATATCCTCTGGTCTGATGAAACAAAAATAGAACTGTTTGGCCATAATGACCATTGTTATGTTTGGAGGAAAAAGGGGGTCGCTTGCAAGCCGAAGAACACCATCCCAACCGTGAAGCATGGGGGTGGCAGCATCATGCTGTGGGGTGCTTTGCTGCAGGAGGTACTGGTGCACTTCACAAAATAGATGGCATCATGAGGAAGGAAAATTATGTGGATATATTGAAGCAACATCCCAAGACATCAGTCAGGAAGTTAAAGCTTGGTCACAAATGGGTCTTCCAAATGGACAATGACCCCAAGGATACTTCCAAAGTTGTGGCAAAATGGCTTAAGGACAACAAAGTCTAGGTATTGGAGTGGCCATCACAAAGCCCTGACCTCAATCCTATAGAACATTTGTGGGCAGAACTGAAAAAGCGTGTGCGAGCAAGGAGGCCTACAAACCTGACTCAGTTACACCAGCTCTGTCAGGAGGAATGGGCCAAAATTCACCCAACTTATTGTGGGAAGCTTGTGGAAGGTTACCCGAAACGTTTGATCCAAGTTAAACAATTTAAAGGCAATGCTACCAAATACTTTTTGAGTGCATGTAAACTTCTGACCCACTAGGAATGTGATGAAAGAAATAAAAGCTGAAATAAATAATTCTCTCTACTATTTTTCTGACAATTCACATTCTTAAAATAAAGTGGTGATCCTAACTGACCTAAAACAGGGAATTTTTACTAGGATTAAATGTCAAGAATTGTGAAAAACTGAATTGAATTGTATTTGGCTAAGGTGTATGTAAACTTCCGACTTCAACTGTATATATATATATATGTGGAGAGAGAGAGAGAGAGAGAGAGAGAGAGAGAGAGAGAGAGAGAGAGAGAGAGAGAGAGAGAGAGAGAGAGAGAGAGAGAGAGAGAGAGAGAGAGAGAGAGAGAGAGAGAGAGAGAGAGAGAGAGAGAGAGAGAGAGAGAGAGAGAGAGAGAGAGAGAGAGAGAGACACACACAAGATTAATTAATCTTGTTTTCTAGCCCAGTTGTGGTTGTTTTTTGTGGTGTCTTCAACTTTCTCTGTGAAGTTAGATTTAATTCTTCCCCCATCTCTGAGTTGCTGTCACCTCACTAAGAGTAGGCAGATTTAACAGACACATGCATGCACACACATCACCCTGGCATGTTGTTTTAAACCAACTGGTTGTTCCCATCTTCAGGGAATCGAAACTTTCCATTTCTCTCTAACTTTCGTTTCTGTTCAGAGGTGGAGCTAATGTTCACTAGGAGACAGAATATTGAAGCGGGGAGGGACCTACCTGATTGTCCAATAGAAACTTTATTTTTTGGAAGATATTTTGCTACTATTTGCTACGGTGTCTTGACAACAGTAGAGGAAGACTGCTCTAGCAGACAGAAAACAGAAGACAGAGAGACACCTCGTCAAGTTATATTGAACTGAATTCTCCATCCTCCACCTGAACCATGTCTGGAAACAAGAAAGGTAAGACTAATGATCGTTGCAGGATGTAGCTTTAGTTATACAACCCTGTATTGTGACCTTAGTATCATTATATGTTCCCGATAAGAGCGTCTGCTAAATGACTAAAATGTAAACGTAAATGTAATTATTTGGTAACACTTTACAAGAGGTAACATTTGCATAGGGTATATAATTACTAACGGTTATTGAATCACTTATAAATGCATTATGAACCATTAATAAATATGTATATTGCGTTGGTCCAAATAGTGCGATAACTAGTCAGAGCTTGCCAAATAGTGAGCCACTATTTACCTCCAGTTAATAACCATTTACAATTGCACTTACAAATGCTTATAATATTGAACCCTTATTTATCATCATGCAAATGTATGTTCAATGGTTGCACAGTTGAACATTTCTATTTTCTCACTTTTGGGTTTTGGTTTTCATGATGTGTCTGGCCAACTGTATATCCCAGACATTATTCAGTCATATAATTCCTAACATATTACTGCCCTTTACCAGATTATATCAAGACACTTACCACTTCTCTGTGAAAGTTGTTTATTTATAATACATTTGCAAAAATTTATAGAAACCTGTTTTCGCTTTGTCATTATGGGGTATTGTGTGTAGATTGATGAGGGCAACAAATAATTTAAGCAATTTTACAATAAGGCTGTAACGTGACAAAATGTGGAAAAGGGGAAGGGGTCTGAATACTTTCCGAAGGCACTGTAACAGTAGGGCCTTGGATAAACTATCACTGTAAATACTATATCACTGTCCGGCTTTGGATACATTGAATCACTGGATAAACTGTAGCATTGGATAAACTGTACCATTGGATAAACGGTATCACAATCGGGGCCTTGGATAAACAATGGATACACTGTTTCACTGCATAAATGATATCACTGTCCTGGTCTTCTATAAACTGCATCACTGGATACATTTTATAACTGTCAGGGCCTTGGATAAACTGTATCACAATCGGGGCCATGGATAAACAGTAACACAAGATACACTGTTTCACTGGATAAAATGTATCACTGTCCTGGCCTTGGATAAACCGTATCACTGTCAGGTCTTGGCTAAACTTTATCACTGGATAAACTGTATCAATGATGCGGTCCTTGGCAGGTCGAGAAAGCATCAAAAGGACCTAAACAAAGACTAACCTTCTCCCCTCCAAACGTCCCGCAAGGAGCCCTGGAAACCTGTTCTCCCGTAGAACGGGGTGGTGAATATAGTTAGGGTTCCCCTGCCTTGTTGTATAGAGTAGCATCTAATGGGAAAACTGGAGCGCCGCATCTCAGAGCTGCTCGCGTAATGGCATTTGGAGGCAAAAAGTGGAGGCAGGGAGGTTCAGGTCTGTAATCATACAGATCTCCTCCCAAGCATCTGGATCTAGGGTGTAAAACGAAGGCAGGGTGAAAAACGAAGGCAGTAAAGTGGCAGTAAAGTGCTCTGTCTTCCTAGGGAGTGAGGTGCCAATGACGTTAGTAAAATGGGGCGAGGGGCTGAGGTGGTCAGCCAGAGACGGCTCCACCGTGGGAGAGTTGCCAATGGATTCCTTCATATTGTGCATGTCCAGGCTCGGGGTAGAATCGTTGTTACGAACCCCGTGGCTTTAAACGCCTAGGGTGGATGGACAAGAGACCCGTAACATAATTCATGCAAATTAGAATCATGCAAATTAGAATCGTGACGTGGAACAGTGAGAACAAAAACTACACGACAACCATAAACTACCGTCAAACATAAAAGGTTTATTGCTGAACACACGGTAAAGGTTTGGGAGAAAGGGCTGAGCAGGACCCAAGAAATGAAACAATAGTGTAAAACACCCCTAAACTGATCTTGCCTGCCTCAAGAACCGCTAAGCTACTGCTAATCATACAAAAGTACAGTGGGTGGTCCGCTCAGGTCTAACTAGTGTTTTTAGACAGATTTCTTCCTACGGGTAATGTACGCCTGTCAGAGGAACCGATGTGGATGTGGTGGAGGAGTCAGGCGCAGGACACAGAGGTTTCGTCCAACAGTCTTTAATAGTCCAAAGTGCAAAAGAGTAAACACGACCTCGACCAAAAACAGAGGCGAGGGAATTACGCAACCAAGCGTAAACACTAAACACAAAACAAACAGAGCGCAAACACGTAGCTCCGAAAGACAGGCAGACAACAACACACAAACTAACCAATACAAAACAGGGAACTTATAAGACACGTAATCAGAACACAAACAGACACAGGTGTACAAGACAGACCAAAGTAATCACACCACGAAACATACAACGGTGGCAGCTAGTACTCCGGGGACGGCGAACGCCGAAGCCTGCCCGAACCAGGAGGAGGAGCAGTCTCGGCCGAAACCGTGACAACACCCAAGGGCAACTTGCTTAAATTCCCCTTTTCCCAGAAACACACAACAAAGTTACCAAACAGAGTAACCAGCAAATGAGTGAGTACACAAAACACATACTCACATACGGAAAATAGTATTCTCTCAACAAACACAACTGACTGGCTTTTAAACAATGGGATGTGTGATTGAAACCCCAGAAACAGGTGGTGCAATGCAGAGGAATGTCCACTGATTGGTCCACCTCAGCAATCAGCAGACACCCCAACGACCACCAATCAGGAACATACAGGACACCTGTGATTAGGGCAGAAGGAGAGGAAAAACACAAAAAGACACAGGATACCTGTATCCGTAACACTCCCACCCTTAAAAGAGCAAACCACAATGGTTTGCGACACACGTACCATCACAACACCCAAAATTCAACGGTCAACCGCATCCTGACGGGATAACAAAAAACCTAGTTCTTTAAACACGAGACAAAGCATCTGCCAACACATTTTCCGACCCCTTTTTGTGGCGGATCTCCAAATGATAATTTTGCACTACAAGTGCCCAACGCATAAGGCGTTGGTTCTGGTTGTACATCCGGTGGAGAAAAACTAAGGGGTTATGGTCAGTATACACTATCACTGGTAATGCACTGGAACCAACATAAACTTCAAAGTACTGAAGAGCTAACAACAAAGCTAGAGCTTCTTGTTCAATGGTGGAGTAGTTTGTCTGACATTTGTTAAATTTCCGTGAAAAACAACAGACAGGATGGTCCACTCCACTCTGGTCCTGCTGCAGTAGAACAGCACCAGCACCTCTGGCACTTGCATCTACCTCCAGTTTAAACGGTCGTTCAAAATCTGGCGCAGCAAGAACAGGAGTACTACATAAGAGTGCTTTAGCAGTGTTGAAAGCAGTACAACAATCTTCAGACCATACACATTTTCTCGCCGGACTGAGCAAATCCGTTAATGGAGCAACTACCGCAGAGAATTTTTTACAGAAACTACGGTAGTAGCCAACCATCCCTAAAAAGCGGCGTAGCTCTCTTCTGGTGGTAGGTGCGGGAAATGCATTTATAGCTGAGACCTTGGCATCTACAGGGCGCACCTGACCATGGCCGACCTGTTTACCGAGATAAGTAACAGTGGCCTTCCCAAACTCGCACTTTGCTAAATTCAGGGTTAGAGAAGCGGCTGCTAGACTTTCACACACTACCCTTAGAGTTGTAATATGATCAGACCACTCAGTCGAATAAATTACCAGATCATCAAGGTAAGCACTACAATTAGGAACTCCAGCCAATACTGTGTTAACCAGGCATTGGAAAGTGGCTGGTGCGTTCCGCATCCCAAATGCCATGACAGCATATTGTAGGAAGTGATCTGGGGTCACAAAGGCAGAGATGTCGGAGGCACGTGAGGTTAACGGCACCTGCCAGTAACCTTTTAGAAGATCTAGTTTGGTTACATAAGTAGCAGCACCAACAGTATCAATACAGTCATCCAGTCTGGGTAACGGGAACGAGTCGGGCACTGTGACAGCATTGACCTTCCGATAGTCCGTACATAACCTGGATGTCCCATCAGGTTTAGGAACCAGAATGCACGGAGAACTCCAAGGACTTGAACTTGGCATAGCCAGGTTATTCTCCAGCAAATAACCGACCTCATCCCTCATTATCTTTCTTTTAGAGACGTTGATAAGCATGTTGCTTGATAGGTGCAGCGTTTCCAACATTAATGTCATGTTCTAACACATTTGTGCATGTAGGAACATCATTAAAAAGACATGGAAAGCTGTGTAATAGTCTCACAATATCATCTGACTGTCCGTCCGTTAAATGAATCAGGCTTGATGGGAGAGACAGTAGCATCTCTGAATTGGGCAATCTTGAATTGGGCAATCCAAACCATCTCCGTCCACATCATTAACATGACTTCCCACTACAGCCGCAGCAACAATAGAGACAGCCGTCTCGGCCAGTTTCTCTGGACTGTCTATCTGAGTGACGGGTCTGGTGTGGTATGTCTTCAACATGTTAACGTGGCACACACGAGATTGGCGTTTTCTATCAGGAGTCTGTATCACGTAGTCAGTTTCACTTAGTTTCTTTTCATTGACATAAGGACCAGAGAAACGTGCTGACAATGACGCTCCTGGCACCGGCAACAATACAAGAACTTGGTCACCTGGCTGCAGTGAACGAGAAACAGCCTGGTTGTCATAGTGCCGTTTCATCCGTCTCTGTGAGGAAGACAGCGCTTCCTTTGCTAGAGCACAGGCACCATGTAGGCGCTCACGAAAGTGACTAACGTAGTCCAACACATTTTCTTTCACACACAACTCTTGTGATAAAAACTGATCCTTAAGGACTTTCATAGGTCCTCTCATGGTGTGTCCAAACACCAGTTCAGCTGGGCTGAACCCTAAGGATTCCTGTACTGTCTCACGGACAGCAAACAAAACTAGAGGAACTCCCTCATCCCAATCCTTCTCAGATTCCAAGCAATATTTACGGAGCATAGACTTCAGTGTCTGATGCCAACGTTCAAGTGCAACCTGAGACTCTGGGTGATATGCGCTTGACACACGGTGTGACAATAAAGTATGCCAGGTTTTTCTTCTTTAGCTCCTCCTCTGAGACAACACTAGAAAAACATTTAGCCAGGCTAATGTCAACCTTCTGGTTAGCGATCAGCTGCTCACGAGTGACTGGTAACTGTATTGCCTCAGCAACAAGTTCCACATCCTTCTTCCTTTCTCTGGGCTGTTGGTCAGACTGCACCAGCTTACCAGAGGTAGCACCCGAACTATCCTCTGGGTCACACTCTCTGAATAGAATCGTGTTCGACAAATATATCACGTCACCCACTTGTCGTGCTTGAACACATGTGACAGCACAAGCGGGGAACACATCTGGATAACCCTAGTGCCCCCCCCTCCATGTCCCCAGGTGTTGTAGTGCCCCTCCCTCCATGTCTCCAGGTGTTGTAGTGCCCCTTCCTCCATGTCTCCAGGTGTTGTAGTGCCCCTCCCTCCATGTCTCCAGGTGTTGTAGTGCTCCTTCCTCCATGTCTCCAGGTATTGTAGTGCTCCTCCCTCCATGTCTCCAGGTGTTGTAGTGCCCCTCCCTCCATGTCTCCAGGTGTTGTAGTGCCCCCCCCTCCATGTCTCCAGGTGTTGTAGTGCTCCTTCCTCCATGTCTCCAGGTGTTGTAGTGCTCCTTCCTCCATGTCTCCAGGTGTTGTAGTGCTCCTTCCTCCATGTCTCCAGGTGTTGTAGTGCCCCTCCCTCCATGTCTCCAGGTGTTGTAGTGCCCCTCCCTCCATGTCTCCAGGTGTTGTAGTGCTCCTTCCTCCTTGTCCCCAGGTGTTGTAGTGCTCCTTCTTCCATGTCCCCAGGTGTTGTAGTGCCTCCCCCCCCTCCATGTCCCCAGGTTTTGTAGTGCTTCTTCTTCCATGTCCCCAGGTGTTGTAGTGCCCCTCCCTCCATGTCTCCAGGTGTTGTAGTGCCCCCCCCTCCATGTCTCCAGGTGTTGTAGTGCTCCTCCCTCCATGTCTCCAGGTGTTGTAGTGCCCCTTCCTCCATGTCCCCAGGTGTTGTAGTGCTCCTTCCTCCATGTCTCCAGGTGTTGTAGTGCCCCCCCTCCATGTCCCCAGGTGTTGTAGTGCTCCTTCCTCCATGTCCCCAGGTGTAGTGCTCCTTCTTCCAGGTGTTGTAGTGCCCCCCCCCCCCTCCATGTCCCCAGGTGTTGTAGTGCCCCCCCTCCATGTCCCCAGGTGTTGTAGTGCCCCCCCTCCATGTCTCCAGGTGTTGTAGTGCTCCTTCTTCCATGTCTCCAGGTGTTGTAGTGCCCCCCCTCCATGTCCCCAGGTGTTGTAGTGCCCCCCCTCCATGTCTCCAGGTGTTGTAGTGCCCCTCCCTCCATGTCCCCAGGTGTTGTAGTGCCCCCCCCCCCCTCCATGTCTCCAGGTGTTGTAGTCCTCCTCCCTCCATGTCTCCAGGTGTTGTAGTGCCCCTCCCTCCGTGTCCCCAGGTGTTGTAGTGCCCCCCCCCCCCTCCATATCCCCAGGTGTTGTAGTGCTCCCTCTACCCAGAATTGAAATATTTACGTAGTCTGTCCATAAGAGAGTAGGGTAGTTCCTGTTTCCTGGTTCCTGGTTCCCCTCCCAGAGAAATGTTATCTGAGGTTTCACCTCAACTGACCCAGTGATAAGACCCAGTCATAAATACACACAGCTCATCATCGTATTGTTCCTCCATGTTCCTCCAGGATACTCCACCACCTCTCAGAAGCACCGTAACTTTGTCTCTGAGCCGATGGGGAACCGGTCTGTGAGAGACGTACCCGGGATCGGACCTGTACAGGGCCGCAGGCTAGAGGATAAGGGCGTTACCAGGTAGGTTCACTACATAGGAATAGTGTGCCAAATCAGAACCAACCATAGTTTCAGAACCAACCATAGTTTCTGAAATGTCTGGGAACTTTGGTCAATTTATGTGAGTAAATCCACCAATCACTGATGTGCTGCCCCAAGCTGGTGAGAGTAGACAACAACACATCCGCCATAATGATCCTCAACACGGGGGCCCCTCAGGGGTGCGTGCTTAGTCCCCTCCTGTACTCACTGTTCACCCACGACTCCAACGCCATCATTAAGTTTGCTGACGACACAGTGGTGGTAGGCCTGATCACCGACAACGATGAGACAGCCTATAGGGAGGAGGTCAGAGACCTGGCTGTGTGGTGCCAGGACAACAACCTCTCCCTCAACGTGATCAAGACAAAGGAGCTGATCGTGGACTGCAGGAAAAGGAGGGCCGAGCACGTCCCCATTAACACCGACGGGGATGTAGTGGAACAGGTTGAGAGCTTCAAGTTCCTCGGTGTCCACATCACCAACAAACTATCATGGTCCAAACACACCAACACAGCCGTGAAGAGGGCACGACAAAGCCTATTCCCCCTCAGGAGGCTGAAAAGATTTGGCATGGGACCTCACATCCTCAAAAAGTTATACAGCTGCACCATTGAGAGCATCTTCACTGGCTGGATCACCGCTTGGTATGGCAACTGCTTAGCATCTGACCGCAAGGCACTACACAGGGTAGTGCGTACGGCCCAGTACATCACTGGGGCCAAACTCTCTGCCATCCAGGACCACTATACCAAGCGGTGTCAGAGGAAGGCCCTAAAAATGGTCAAAGACTCCAGCCACCCAAGTCATAGACTGTTCTCTCTGCTACCGCACGGCAAGCGGTACCGGAGCGCCAAGTCTGGAACCAACAGGACCCTGAACAGATTCTACCCCCAAGCCATAAGACTGCAAAATAGTTAGTTAAATAGTTAACCAAATAGCTACAAGGAATATCTGCATTGACCCCTTTTGCACTAACTTTTTTGACTCATCACATACACTGCTGCTACTGTCTATTATCTATCCTGTTGCCTAGTCACTTTACCCCTACCTACAGTATACTGCTGCAACTGTCTATTATCTATCCTGTTGCCTAGTCACTTTACCCCTACCTACAGTATACTGCTGCTACTGTCTATTATCTATCCTGTTGTCTAGTCACTTTACCCCTACCTAGAGTATACTGCTGCTACTGTCTATTATCTATCCTGTTGTCTAGTCACTTTACCCCTACCTACAGTATACTGCTGCTACTGTCTATTATCTATCCTGTTGTCTAGTCACTTTACCCCTACCTACAGTATACTGCTGCTACTGTCTATTATCTATCCTGTTGTCTAGTCACTTTACCCCTACCTACAGTATACTGCTGCTACTGTCTATTATCTATCCTGTTGTCTAGTCACTTTACCCCTACCTACAGTATACTGCTGCTACTGTCTATTATCTATCCTGTTGTCTAGTCACTTTACCCCTACCTACAGTATACTGCTGCTACTGTCTATTATCTATCCTGTTGTCTAATCACTTTACCCCTACCTACAGTATACTGCTGCTACTGTCTATTATCTATCCTGTTGTCTAGTCACTTTACCCCTACCTACAGTATACTGCTGCTACTGTCTATTATCTATCCTGTTGTCTAGTCACTTTACCCCTACCTACAGTATACTGCTGCTACTGTCTATTATCTATCCTGTTGTCTAGTCACTTTACCCCTACCTACAGTATACTGCTGCTACTGTCTATTATCTATCCTGTTGTCTAGTCACTTTACCCCTACCTACAGTATACTGCTGCTACTGTCTATTATCTATCCTGTTGTCTAGTCCCTTTACCCCTACCTACAGTATACTGCTGCTACTGTCTATTATCTATCCTGTTGTCTAGTCCCTTTACCCCTACCTACAGTATACTGCTGCTACTGTCTATTATCTATCCTGTTGTCTAGTCACTTTACCCCTACCTACAGTATACTGCTGCTACTGTCTATGATCTATCCTGTTGTCTAGTCACTTTACCCCTACCTACAGTATACTGCTGCTACTGTCTATTATCTATCCTGTTGTCTAGTCACTTTACCCCTACCTACAGTATACTGCTGCTACTGTCTATTATCTATCCTGTTGTCTAGTCACTTTACCCCTACCTACAGTATACTGCTGCTACTGTCTATTATCTATCCTGTTGCCTAGTCACTTTACCCCTACCTACAGTATACTGCTGCTACTGTCTATTATCTATCCTGTTGTCTAGTCACTTTACCCCTACCTACAGTATACTGCTGCTACTGTCTATTATCTATCCTGTTGTCTAGTCCCTTTACCCCTACCTACAGTATACTGCTGCTACTGTCTATTATCTATCCTGTTGTCTAGTCCCTTTACCCCTACCTACTGTATACTGCTGCTACTGTCTATTATCTATCCTGTTGTCTAGTCACTTTACCCCTCCCTACAGTATACTGCTGCTACTGTCTATTATCTATCCTGTTGTCTAGTCACTTTACCCCTACCTACAGTATACTGCTGCTACTGTCTATTATCTATCCTGTTGTCTAGTCCCTTTACCTCTACCTACAGTATACTGCTGCTACTGTCTATTATCTATCCTGTTGCCTAGTCACTTTATTCCTGCCAATATGTACATATCTACCTCAAATACCTCGTACCCCTGCACATGGACTCAGTAGTGGTACCCCGTGTATATAACCAAGTTATCATTGACTCAGTACTGGTACCCCGTGTATATAGCCAAGTTATCGTTACTCATTGTGTATTTATTATTACGTGTTTTACTTTTCTATTCTTCCTCTATTTTCTTTCTCTCTGCGTCGTTGGGAAGGGCCCGTAAGCATTTCACTGTTAGTCTACACCTGTTGTTTACTAAGTATGTAACAAATACAAGTTGGTTTGATCAACCAGAAGTTAAAGCTGTTGAAAATAAGTTTAAGCATTTCCCAAAAATATACCTATACTAGAGCTATACATAGTTTCAGAAAACTTTACCAGAACTTAACAGTAAATTACCCCGTTTTGTCTCTCCCAGGGCTGACCAGATGTTGGGCCAGTACCTGGTGAGTGGTCGAGACCAAGGCCAGTTCCAGGGCTATCTGAAAAATACCACAGGGGCCAACGCCAAGCAACAAAGTGACGCCTACAATGGAATGAGAGAGTGGACCAACAACAATATGTAGAGGAGAGCAGACATTCACTCACTGTCTCTGCTCCTTTCTGCTTTTCTACTCCTTACTAGGACTCTTCAGACCTACCTAGGTCAACTTTCAACTAATTATTAATAAGTCATTATTGATAAGTATTGATAAGTAATCTTGAGTAATCATAAAGTTGATAGTTATCTATAAGACACTGTACTTCCTTCTGTTCTTCTTGTCACATCCTTCAACTAAGACCCTGGGCCCTGTCCCCAGGTTAAAGTGATAGTTTTGGGTGCATTCTGTTTTGGAATAAATCTGGAATTAACTTTTTGTTCTTGTCCTGCTGTATTCTTGATGGCTGCAAAAGTCTTAAGAGTCAACACATTGTTACAGATGTCCTGGTGCTGTAACCGGGACTTCTCTTAATACTAAAATCATAAAAGCCCAATGAAGACGTTTATTTTTGTTACATCAATATCAAATAATTTCTGGTTAACAATTAAATACCTTACTGTGATTGTTTTCAATTAAAAAAGAAGAAAAACAAATGACATTTCTCAAGCAAGAATTTAGCTAGGACTGTCTGAGAGTGGTCTGAGAGAGGGGCCTAATCGGAGGGGCCTAATCGGAGGGGCCTAATCGGAGGAGCCTAATCGGAGGGGCCTAATCGGAGGGGCCTAATCGGAGGAGCCTAATCGGAGGGGCCTAATCGGAGGGGCCTAATCGGAGGAGCCTAGTCGGAGGGGCCTAATCGGAGGGGCCTAATCGGAGGGGCCTAATCGGAGGAGCCTAATCGGAGGAGCCTAATCGGAGGAGCCTAATCGGAGGAGCCTAATCGGAGGAGCCTAATCGGAGGGGCCTAATCGGAGGGGCCTAATCGGAGGGGCCTAATCGGAGGAGCCTAATCGGAGGAGCCTAATCGGAGGAGCCTAATCGGAGGGGCCTAATCGGAGGGGCCTAATCGGAGGGGCCTAATTGGAGGGATGTGCAACCTGAAGACTAGCTGTTATTGGCAGAGAGGAGAGAGGAGGGCAAACTCTCGTTATTGGTCTATTAACTATTGGTAATGTCAACAGGCAATCAAGCTGACATTTCAGGTGATCTTTTCAGACAGCTCTTACACGAAAAGGGCATTATCATAATGTTCACAATGTTATTCCAACCTCAGAGTGTGGAAATAGACCGGTAACTGCCAAAATAAAGGAAACACCAGCAAAGTGTCTTCACAATAATAATAATAATAATAATAATAATAATAATAATAATACACTTTATTTGTTAAGTGCTTTTCAATACATGTAAGAAGATGTTTCAAGTCATAAAATAATGTAATTAAAATATAGCCAAGAGCAGCAATGAACGGGGTTCACAGGATGACAGAAAGAACCAGAACTATCTTCCTTTATGTGACGGGGTTCACAGGATGACAGAAAGAACCAGAACTATCTTCCTTTATGTGACGGGGTTCACAGGATGACAGAAAGAACCAGAACTATCTTCCTTTATGTGACGGGGTTCACAGGATGACAGAAAGAACCAGAACTATCTTCCTTTATGTGACGGGGTTCACAGGATGACAGAAAGAACCAGAACTATCTTCCTTTATGTGACGGGGTTCACAGGATGACAGAAAGAACCAGAACTATCTTCCTTTATGTGACGGGGTTCACAGGATGACAGAAAGAACCAGAACTATCTTCCTTTATGTGACGGGGTTCACAGGATGACAGAAAGAACCAGAACTATCTTCCTTTATGTGACGGGGTTCACAGGATGACAGAAAGAACCAGAACTATCTTCCTTTATGTGACGGGGTTCACAGGATGACAGAAAGAACCAGATCAGTAGGATAACAAACAAACCAAGCATCGATCATGTAGGAACTATCTTCCTTTGTGTGCAGTCATGAGTCTAAATACAACATCTGGAATGATTCTGACGTATGGTTCATGAGGAGCAGAAGATTGCATTTTGATTCTGAGCATTAGCGTTACATACAGTTCCTTGCAAAAGTATTCATCCCCCTTGGTGTTTTTCCTATTTTGTTGCATTACAACCTGTAATTTAAATGGATTTTTATTTGTATTTCATGTAATGGACATACACAAAATAGTCCAAAATGGTGAAGTGAAATGAAAGAAATAACTTTTTTCCAAAAATTCTTTAAAAAAAAATGAATAACGGAAAAGTGGTACGTGCATATGTATTCACCCCCTTTGCAACCAAGATCTGGTGCAACCATTTACCTTCAGAAATCACATAATTAGTTAAATAAAGTCCACCTGTGTGCAATCTAAGTGTCACATGATCTGTCACATGATCTCAGTATATACTGTATACACCTGTTCTGAAAGGCCCCAGAGTCTGCAACACCACTAAGCAAGGGGCACCATGAAGACCAAGGGCTCTCCATACAGGTCAGGGACAAAGACTAAAATTGAGCTTTTTGGCCATCAAGGAAAACGCTATGTCTGGCGCAAACCCAACACCTCTCATCACCCCGAGAACACCATCCCCACAGTGAAGCATGGTGGTGGCAGCATCATGCAGTGGGGATGTTTTTCATCGGCAGGGACTGGGAAACTAGTCAGAATTGAAGGAACGATGGATGGCGCTAAATACAGGGAAATTATTGAGGGGAACCTGTTTCAGTCTTCCAGAGATTTGAGACTGGGACGGAGGTTCACCTTCCAGCAGGACAATGACCCTAAGCATACTGCTAAGCAACACTAAAGTTGTTTAAGGGGAATCATTTAAATGTCTTGGAATGGCCTAGTCAAAGCCCAGACCTCAATCTAATTGAGAATCTGTGATATGACTTAAAGATTGCTGTACACTAGCGGAACCCATCCAACTTGAAGGAGCTGGAGCAGTTTTGTCTTGAAGAATGGGCAAAAATCCCAGTGGCTAGATGTGCCAAGATTATAGAGACATACCCCAAGAGACTTGCAGCTGTAATTGCTGCAAAAGGTGGCTCTACAAAGTATTGACTTTGGGGGGGGTGAATAGTTATGCACGCTCAAGTTTTCTGTTTTATTGTCTTATTTCTTGTTTGTTTCACAATAGAAATATTTTGCATCTTCAAAGTGGTAGGCATGTTGTGTAAATCAAATGATACAAACCCCCCAAAAATGCCAAGGGGTATGAATACTTTAGCAAGCCACTGTATGCAAAGAATTAGTTGTTAATAGTTTCCTTGTTGTTTAAGATATCAATGCCACATTCAGCGTGGTTCATCTTAAGAACGTCCATGATAGAGATGACAAGTTTCACGTTGATAGGTCACTGTGGTCACTGTGAAGTAGATTTGAAGTGGTTTAAATGGACACGTAAAATCAGATTTGATATTTGTCAATAAATCATTGTTTGATCAATACCTTAGCTTTTCTCAAACTAAGTCAAGTCATGTGCTGTGGGCCTACAGTACATCGGGTGTCCTTTTTGTTATAAAAAAATATAATAAAAATGTAGGGGGTAGATCAACTTTAATAATGCAGATAGATTGTAGCTTCCATCAATGTAACTGTCTGCATCACTTCCAAGCCCAATGGTGTCATATGGTTTTAGCATATTATAAAATTATTATTATATTATGTATATTTTTTTGTGTATATGTCTACTGGCATAGTGTGGCATCAACATTCCTTTCTCAAACTCTTTGTTATTGTGATGAATCCAAAGACCACATTTTGGAGTGAATCTGACTTTTAGTCCATGAAAAGAAGAGGTTAATGAGAATACGTTTTTCAAAGTTTACAAGATGGAGTAAATTCTGTCTTGACGGACTTTCTGGGTCCTTGAGGCAAATGTGTTCAGCATGAGGAAAGACCCCTACATACAATGTCAAGTCTCTAAGTCAAACGGGGAGACGGATATGAGGGTTTAAGTGAGACTGCTTATAACAGCGCCACCTACAGGCCAATCTGTGCCATTCTTTTTGACCAGGTTACTCATGGCCTCTAGTTTCTGTGTGCCAAATTAGAAAACAAGTGACCAATCTATGCTGGAGTTATCTGACCATGTCTATGCTGGAGTTATCTGACCATGTCTATGCTGTGCTGTCAACCCCTAAGGAAGGAGAATGAAACAGATAGCTCATTCAAACCAGACATTAAAACCAGACATTAAAAGCATCTTTCTAAAAGTTTGTCTTCAGCAGGGATGT
This sequence comes from Coregonus lavaretus, assembly GCF_964263955.1. Taxonomy (NCBI): domain Eukaryota; kingdom Metazoa; phylum Chordata; class Actinopteri; order Salmoniformes; family Salmonidae; genus Coregonus; species Coregonus lavaretus. The sequence continues at coordinate 103,459 of NW_028166266.1, read as the reverse complement.
AAAGAGTCTCTGAATCTGCAAGCCTGACCTCCTCTGGCAGACCCTTCCAAAGTCTAGTGGCCCTTTGGCAAATGCCCGGTGTCCTTTAGTTTTCAACCTAGACTTTGGAATGGTCAACAGTGCCCTACCAGCGGATCTCAGGCTGCCTCCTGGCTCATAGGGAGATAAAAGATCAGTGATATAGGACGGGGCTAAACCAAGCCTTTAACGTGATTCATACTATTTTAATATCTATTCTAAAAGTGACTGGTAGCCAGTGTAGAGAAGCTAAAACAGGTGTGATATGGTTACATTGCCTGGACAAGGTGAGCTGCAGCATGTTGAATTAACTGTAGATGATGCAGTGATATCTGACAGACCTGTATACAAACTGTTACAGTAATCTGGGCATGAGGAAATAAAAGCATGCATAACTTTCTCCAGATCAGTGACTGAAATAAAATACTTGACTTGATCTATATTTCTTCGATGATAAACGCAGGACTGAACAACCTTTTTTACATGCAGCTCAAGGTTTAGGTCAGGGTCAAAGAAGACACCAAGGTTTCTTGCCGAAGGCTTTACATTGGTGGACAACTGACCAAGGTCATCTACAATCTGTGGTTTAGCAAGCTGGAGGGCAAATAAAACAACCTCTGATTTCGTATCAATGAGCTGGAGAAAATGGTCAGACATCCAACATTTGATGTCAGCAAGACACTTGTGTAGGGAAGCTACACTCACTGAGAAACGTTTGCCACATAGATATGAAGTGAACCAGCGGAGAGCAACGCCGGAGATTCCCACCCACCTCTCCAGCCGTTTGTTATGATTAATAGGATCAAACACTGCACTGAGATCTAGAAGAACTCGGATAGAGCGTTCACTGGCATCAGCAGCCAACAGAAGGTCCTTACTGACTTTCAATAAAGCAGTTTTAGTGCTGTGAAGTGAGCGGAAGCCCGACTGGACATTTTCGAATAAGTTGTTCATACTCAAATAAGACACCAATTGCTTGATCACAACTTTTTCTAAAATCTTTGACAAAAAATACAGTTTAGAGATTTGTCTATAATTACTAAGCGAGGAGCGATCTAGATAGGTTGGACCAGAGCAGTTTTAAAGTAGGCTGGAAAGGAGCCAGTGGTCAGGGAGCTATTTACAATAGACAGAACGTCGGGGCCAACAGTAGGGATAACCTCTTAGTAGTCTAGTAGGGACCACGTCTAAGGGGCAGGGCCAACAGTAGGGATAACCTCTTAGTAGTCTAGTAGGGACCACGTCTAAGGGGCAGGGCCAACAGTAGGGATAACCTCTTAGTAGTCTAGTAGGGACCACGTCTAAGGGGCAGGGCCAACAGTAGGGATAACCTCTTAGTAGTCTAGTAGGGACCACGTCTAAGGGGCAGGGCCAACAGTAGGGATAACCTCTTAGTAGTCTAGTAGGGACCACGTCTAAGGGGCAGGGCCAACAGTAGGGATAACCTCTTAGTAGTCTAGTAGGGACCACGTCTAAGGGGCAGGGCCAACAGTAGGTATAACCTCTTAGTAGTCTAGTAGGGACCACGTCTAAGGGGCAGGGCCAACAGTAGGGATAACCTCTTAGTAGTCTAGTAGGGACCACGTCTAAGGGGCAGGGCCAACAGTAGGTATAACCTCTTAGTAGTCTAGTAGGGACCACGTCTAAGGGGCAGGGCCAACTCTAGGTATAACCTCTTAGTAGTCTAGTAGGGACCACGTCTAAGGGGCAGGGCCAACAGTAGGGATAACCTCTTAGTAGTCTAGTAGGGACCACGTCTAAGGGGCAGGGCCAACAGTAGGTATAACCTCTTAGTAGTCTAGTAGGGACCACGTCTAAGGGGCAGGGCCAACAGTAGGGATAACCTCTTAGTAGTCTAGTAGGGACCACGTCTAAGGGGCCAACAGTAGGTATAACCTCTTAGTAGTCTAGTAGGGACCACGTCTAAGGGGCAGGGCCAACAGTAGGGATAACCTCTTAGTAGTCTAGTAGGGACCACGTCTAAGGGGCCAACAGTAGGTATAACCTCTTAGTAGTCTAGTAGGGACCACGTCTAAGGGGCAGGGCCAACAGTAGGTATAACCTCTTAGTAGTCTAGTAGGGACCACGTCTAAGGGGCAGGGCCAACAGTAGGGATAACCTCTTAGTAGTCTAGTAGGGACCACGTCTAAGGGGCAGGGCCAACAGTAGGTATAACCTCTTAGTAGTCTAGTAGGGACCACGTCTAAGGGGCAGGGCCAACAGTAGGTATAACCTCTTAGTAGTCTAGTAGGGACCACGTCTAAGGGGCAGGGCCAACAGTAGGTATAACCTCTTAGTAGTCTAGTAGGGACCACGTCTAAGGGGCAGGGCCAACAGTAGGGATAACCTCTTAGTAGTCTAGTAGGGACCACGTCTAAGGGGCAGGGCCAACAGTAGGTATAACCTCTTAGTAGTCTAGTAGGGACCACGTCTAAGGGGCAGGGCCAACAGTAGGGATAACCTCTTAGTAGTCTAGTAGGGACCACGTCTAAGGGGCAGGGCCAACAGTAGGGATAACCTCTTAGTAGTCTAGTAGGGACCACGTCTAAGGGGCAGGGCCAACAGTAGGGATAACCTCTTAGTAGTCTAGTAGGGACCACGTCTAAGGGGCGGGGCCAACAGTAGGGATAACCTCTTAGTAGTCTAGTAGGGACCACGTCTAAGGGGCAGGGCCAACAGTAGGGATAACCTCTTAGTAGTCTAGTAGGGACCACGTCTAAGGGGCAGGGCCAACAGTAGGGATAACCTCTTAGTAGTCTAGTAGGGACCACGTCTAAGGGGCGGGGCCAACAGTAGGGATAACCTCTTAGTAGTCTAGTAGGGACCACGTCTAAGGGGCAGGGCCAACAGTAGGGATAACCTCTTAGTAGTCTAGTAGGGACCACGTCTAAGGGGCGGGGCCAACAGTAGGGATAACCTCTTAGTAGTCTAGTAGGGACCACGTCTAAGGGGCGGGGCCAACAGTAGGGATAACCTCTTAGTAGTCTAGTAGGGACCACGTCTAAGGGGCAGGGCCAACAGTAGGGATAACCTCTTAGTAGTCTAGTAGGGACCACGTCTAAGGGGCAGGGCCAACAGTAGGGATAACCTCTTAGTAGTCTAGTAGGGACCACGTCTAAGGGGCAGGGCCAACAGTAGGTATAACCTCTTAGTAGTCTAGTAGGGACCACGTCTAAGGGGCAGGGCCAACAGTAGGGATAACCTCTTAGTAGTCTAGTAGGGACCACGTCTAAGGGGCAGGGCCAACAGTAGGGATAACCTCTTAGTAGTCTAGTAGGGACCACGTCTAAGGGGCAGGAGGAGGAGGTCTTCATGTGGGCTACAATATCAAGGAGGAACTCAAAGCAGCAAAAGGAAGCAGTATTCGGTCTCTCTTAGAGTAGTTGCCTCAAGTGCCTCCTGACCAGAAATGCTTGTATGGTGCTTGCTACGGTCAATCTGGGATCTATTATTTATCTGTGAAGAATCGTAAAGAATGTTAGCAGAGATCAGGGGACGAGAGCATGGCACCAACAACACACTCAATTGTCTTCACCTCGTAAGGATCCAACCATTCTTTTTCCATTTCTGCCTAAAATGACATCCCCAAATCTAACTGCCTGTAGCTCAGGACCTGAAGCAAGGACATGCATATTCTTGTTACCATTTGAAAGGAAACACTTTGAAGTTTGTGGAAATGTGAAATTAATGTAGGAGAACATAACACAATAGATCTGGTAAAAGATAAAACAAAGAAAAGCCATACATTCAGATAGGAAGCTGGAGGTAATGTAGATGTTGTCTACAACAGGGCAACAGTGTTTGCGCAAAGTTTCAGACTGATACCTTCAAGAATGAGGAAGCTACATAACATTTAGTATGAAGTCACCCAGGTGTCCCTTTCGAATTTGTCCAAATGTTCCCAAGCGGCCTCCAAGTGGGCGAATTGGTAAATTGATACATTTTCAAGGACATAACTGTAGAAAACATACAAAAATGCTATGAAGTGAACTATTTAAGATAAGGGTCAAGTTAGCAGCCAACACTGATCTAATGTCATAAGTGAACACACCACAAACCACACACAAAGTAAAATATATATAGAGAGGAAGTTTACATACACTTAGGTTGGAGTCATTAAAACTTGTTTTTCAACCACTCCACAAATTTCTTGTTAACAAACTATAGTTTTGGCAAGTCGGTTAGGACATCTACTTTATGCATGACACAAGTAATTTTTCCAACAATTGTTTACAGACAGATTATTTCACTTCTAATTCACTGTATCACAATTCCAGTGGGGTCAGAAGTTTACATACACTAAGTTGACTGTGCCTTTAAACAGCTTGGAAAATTCCAGAAATTGATGTCATGGCTTTAGAAGCTTCTGATAGGCTAATTGACATAATTTGAGTCAATTGGAGGTGTACCTGTGGATGTATTTCAAGGCCTACCTTCAAACTCAGTGCCTCGTTGCTTGACATCATAGGAAAATCAAAGAAATCAGCCAAGACCTCAAAAAAGGTTCATCCTTGGGAGCAATTTCCAAACGCCTGAAGGTACCACTTTCATCTGTACAAACAATAGTACGCAAGTATAAACACCATGGGACCACGCAGGCGTCATACCGCTCAGGAAGGAGACGCGTTCTGTCTCCTAGAGATGAACGTACTTTGATGCAAAAAGTGCAAATCAATCCCAGAACAACAGCAAAGGACCTTGTGAAGATGCTGGAGGAAACAGGTACAAAAGTATCTATATCCACAGTAAAACGAGTCCTATATCAACATAACCTGAAAGGCCGCTCGGCAAGGAAGAAGCCACTGCTCTAAAACCGCCATAAAAAAGCCAGACTACGGTTTGCCACTGCACATGGGGACAAAGATCGTACTTTTTGGAGAAATATCCTCTGGTCTGATGAAACAAAAATAGAACTGTTTGGCCATAATGACCATTGTTATGTTTGGAGGAAAAAGGGGGTCGCTTGCAAGCCGAAGAACACCATCCCAACCGTGAAGCATGGGGGTGGCAGCATCATGCTGTGGGGTGCTTTGCTGCAGGAGGTACTGGTGCACTTCACAAAATAGATGGCATCATGAGGAAGGAAAATTATGTGGATATATTGAAGCAACATCCCAAGACATCAGTCAGGAAGTTAAAGCTTGGTCACAAATGGGTCTTCCAAATGGACAATGACCCCAAGGATACTTCCAAAGTTGTGGCAAAATGGCTTAAGGACAACAAAGTCTAGGTATTGGAGTGGCCATCACAAAGCCCTGACCTCAATCCTATAGAACATTTGTGGGCAGAACTGAAAAAGCGTGTGCGAGCAAGGAGGCCTACAAACCTGACTCAGTTACACCAGCTCTGTCAGGAGGAATGGGCCAAAATTCACCCAACTTATTGTGGGAAGCTTGTGGAAGGTTACCCGAAACGTTTGATCCAAGTTAAACAATTTAAAGGCAATGCTACCAAATACTATTTGAGTGCATGTAAACTTCTGACCCACTAGGAATGTGATGAAAGAAATAAAAGCTGAAATAAATAATTCTCTCTACTATTTTTCTGACAATTCACATTCTTAAAATAAAGTGGTGATCCTAACTGACCTAAAACAGGGAATTTTTACTAGGATTAAATGTCAAGAATTGTGAAAAACTGAATTGAATTGTATTTGGCTAAGGTGTATGTAAACTTCCGACTTCAACTGTATATATATATATATGTGGAGAGAGAGAGAGAGAGAGAGAGAGAGAGAGAGAGAGAGAGAGAGAGAGAGAGAGAGAGAGAGAGAGACACACACAAGATTAATTAATCTTGTTTTCTAGCCCAGTTGTGGTTGTTTTTTGTGGTGTCTTCAACTTTCTCTGTGAAGTTAGATTTAATTCTTCCCCCATCTCTGAGTTGCTGTCACCTCACTAAGAGTAGGCAGATTTAACAGACACATGCATGCACACACATCACCCTGGCATGTTGTTTTAAACCAACTGGTTGTTCCCATCTTCAGGGAATCGAAACTTTCCATTTCTCTCTAACTTTCGTTTCTGTTCAGAGGTGGAGCTAATGTTCACTAGGAGACAGAATATTGAAGCGGGGAGGGACCTACCTGATTGTCCAATAGAAACTTTATTTTTTGGAAGATATTTTGCTACTATTTGCTACGGTGTCTTGACAACAGTAGAGGAAGACTGCTCTAGCAGACAGAAAACAGAAGACAGAGAGACACCTCGTCAAGTTATATTGAACTGAATTCTCCATCCTCCACCTGAACCATGTCTGGAAACAAGAAAGGTAAGACTAATGATCGTTGCAGGATGTAGCTTTAGTTATACAACCCTGTATTGTGACCTTAGTATCATTATATGTTCCCGATAAGAGCGTCTGCTAAATGACTAAAATGTAAACGTAAATGTAATTATTTGGTAACACTTTACAAGAGGTAACATTTGCATAGGGTATATAATTACTAACGGTTATTGAATCACTTATAAATGCATTATGAACCATTAATAAATATGTATATTGCGTTGGTCCAAATAGTGCGATAACTAGTCAGAGCTTGCCAAATAGTGAGCCACTATTTACCTCCAGTTAATAACCATTTACAATTGCACTTACAAATGCTTATAATATTGAACCCTTATTTATCATCATGCAAATGTATGTTCAATGGTTGCACAGTTGAACATTTCTATTTTCTCACTTTTGGGTTTTGGTTTTCATGATGTGTCTGGCCAACTGTATATCCCAGACATTATTCAGTCATATAATTCCTAACATATTACTGCCCTTTACCAGATTATATCAAGACACTTACCACTTCTCTGTGAAAGTTGTTTATTTATAATACATTTGCAAAAATTTATAGAAACCTGTTTTCGCTTTGTCATTATGGGGTATTGTGTGTAGATTGATGAGGGCAACAAATAATTTAAGCAATTTTACAATAAGGCTGTAACGTGACAAAATGTGGAAAAGGGGAAGGGGTCTGAATACTTTCCGAAGGCACTGTAACAGTAGGGCCTTGGATAAACTATCACTGTAAATACTATATCACTGTCCGGCTTTGGATACATTGAATCACTGGATAAACTGTAGCATTGGATAAACTGTACCATTGGATAAACGGTATCACAATCGGGGCCTTGGATAAACAATGGATACACTGTTTCACTGCATAAATGATATCACTGTCCTGGTCTTCTATAAACTGCATCACTGGATACATTTTATAACTGTCAGGGCCTTGGATAAACTGTATCACAATCGGGGCCATGGATAAACAGTAACACAAGATACACTGTTTCACTGGATAAAATGTATCACTGTCCTGGCCTTGGATAAACCGTATCACTGTCAGGTCTTGGCTAAACTTTATCACTGGATAAACTGTATCAATGATGCGGTCCTTGGCAGGTCGAGAAAGCATCAAAAGGACCTAAACAAAGACTAACCTTCTCCCCTCCAAACGTCCCGCAAGGAGCCCTGGAAACCTGTTCTCCCGTAGAACGGGGTGGTGAATATAGTTAGGGTTCCCCTGCCTTGTTGTATAGAGTAGCATCTAATGGGAAAACTGGAGCGCCGCATCTCAGAGCTGCTCGCGTAATGGCATTTGGAGGCAAAAAGTGGAGGCAGGGAGGTTCAGGTCTGTAATCATACAGATCTCCTCCCAAGCATCTGGATCTAGGGTGTAAAACGAAGGCAGGGTGAAAAACGAAGGCAGTAAAGTGGCAGTAAAGTGCTCTGTCTTCCTAGGGAGTGAGGTGCCAATGACGTTAGTAAAATGGGGCGAGGGGCTGAGGTGGTCAGCCAGAGACGGCTCCACCGTGGGAGAGTTGCCAATGGATTCCTTCATATTGTGCATGTCCAGGCTCGGGGTAGAATCGTTGTTACGAACCCCGTGGCTTTAAACGCCTAGGGTGGATGGACAAGAGACCCGTAACATAATTCATGCAAATTAGAATCATGCAAATTAGAATCGTGACGTGGAACAGTGAGAACAAAAACTACACGACAACCATAAACTACCGTCAAACATAAAAGGTTTATTGCTGAACACACGGTAAAGGTTTGGGAGAAAGGGCTGAGCAGGACCCAAGAAATGAAACAATAGTGTAAAACACCCCTAAACTGATCTTGCCTGCCTCAAGAACCGCTAAGCTACTGCTAATCATACAAAAGTACAGTGGGTGGTCCGCTCAGGTCTAACTAGTGTTTTTAGACAGATTTCTTCCTACGGGTAATGTACGCCTGTCAGAGGAACCGATGTGGATGTGGTGGAGGAGTCAGGCGCAGGACACAGAGGTTTCGTCCAACAGTCTTTAATAGTCCAAAGTGCAAAAGAGTAAACACGACCTCGACCAAAAACAGAGGCGAGGGAATTACGCAACCAAGCGTAAACACTAAACACAAAACAAACAGAGCGCAAACACGTAGCTCCGAAAGACAGGCAGACAACAACACACAAACTAACCAATACAAAACAGGGAACTTATAAGACACGTAATCAGAACACAAACAGACACAGGTGTACAAGACAGACCAAAGTAATCACACCACGAAACATACAACGGTGGCAGCTAGTACTCCGGGGACGGCGAACGCCGAAGCCTGCCCGAACCAGGAGGAGGAGCAGTCTCGGCCGAAACCGTGACAACACCCAAGGGCAACTTGCTTAAATTCCCCTTTTCCCAGAAACACACAACAAAGTTACCAAACAGAGTAACCAGCAAATGAGTGAGTACACAAAACACATACTCACATACGGAAAATAGTATTCTCTCAACAAACACAACTGACTGGCTTTTAAACAATGGGATGTGTGATTGAAACCCCAGAAACAGGTGGTGCAATGCAGAGGAATGTCCACTGATTGGTCCACCTCAGCAATCAGCAGACACCCCAACGACCACCAATCAGGAACATACAGGACACCTGTGATTAGGGCAGAAGGAGAGGAAAAACACAAAAAGACACAGGATACCTGTATCCGTAACACTCCCACCCTTAAAAGAGCAAACCACAATGGTTTGCGACACACGTACCATCACAACACCCAAAATTCAACGGTCAACCGCATCCTGACGGGATAACAAAAAACCTAGTTCTTTAAACACGAGACAAAGCATCTGCCAACACATTTTCCGACCCCTTTTTGTGGCGGATCTCCAAATGATAATTTTGCACTACAAGTGCCCAACGCATAAGGCGTTGGTTCTGGTTGTACATCCGGTGGAGAAAAACTAAGGGGTTATGGTCAGTATACACTATCACTGGTAATGCACTGGAACCAACATAAACTTCAAAGTACTGAAGAGCTAACAACAAAGCTAGAGCTTCTTGTTCAATGGTGGAGTAGTTTGTCTGACATTTGTTAAATTTCCGTGAAAAACAACAGACAGGATGGTCCACTCCACTCTGGTCCTGCTGCAGTAGAACAGCACCAGCACCTCTGGCACTTGCATCTACCTCCAGTTTAAACGGTCGTTCAAAATCTGGCGCAGCAAGAACAGGAGTACTACATAAGAGTGCTTTAGCAGTGTTGAAAGCAGTACAACAATCTTCAGACCATACACATTTTCTCGCCGGACTGAGCAAATCCGTTAATGGAGCAACTACCGCAGAGAATTTTTTACAGAAACTACGGTAGTAGCCAACCATCCCTAAAAAGCGGCGTAGCTCTCTTCTGGTGGTAGGTGCGGGAAATGCATTTATAGCTGAGACCTTGGCATCTACAGGGCGCACCTGACCATGGCCGACCTGTTTACCGAGATAAGTAACAGTGGCCTTCCCAAACTCGCACTTTGCTAAATTCAGGGTTAGAGAAGCGGCTGCTAGACTTTCACACACTACCCTTAGAGTTGTAATATGATCAGACCACTCAGTCGAATAAATTACCAGATCATCAAGGTAAGCACTACAATTAGGAACTCCAGCCAATACTGTGTTAACCAGGCATTGGAAAGTGGCTGGTGCGTTCCGCATCCCAAATGCCATGACAGCATATTGTAGGAAGTGATCTGGGGTCACAAAGGCAGAGATGTCGGAGGCACGTGAGGTTAACGGCACCTGCCAGTAACCTTTTAGAAGATCTAGTTTGGTTACATAAGTAGCAGCACCAACAGTATCAATACAGTCATCCAGTCTGGGTAACGGGAACGAGTCGGGCACTGTGACAGCATTGACCTTCCGATAGTCCGTACATAACCTGGATGTCCCATCAGGTTTAGGAACCAGAATGCACGGAGAACTCCAAGGACTTGAACTTGGCATAGCCAGGTTATTCTCCAGCAAATAACCGACCTCATCCCTCATTATCTTTCTTTTAGAGACGTTGATAAGCATGTTGCTTGATAGGTGCAGCGTTTCCAACATTAATGTCATGTTCTAACACATTTGTGCATGTAGGAACATCATTAAAAAGACATGGAAAGCTGTGTAATAGTCTCACAATATCATCTGACTGTCCGTCCGTTAAATGAATCAGGCTTGATGGGAGAGACAGTAGCATCTCTGAATTGGGCAATCTTGAATTGGGCAATCCAAACCATCTCCGTCCACATCATTAACATGACTTCCCACTACAGCCGCAGCAACAATAGAGACAGCCGTCTCGGCCAGTTTCTCTGGACTGTCTATCTGAGTGACGGGTCTGGTGTGGTATGTCTTCAACATGTTAACGTGGCACACACGAGATTGGCGTTTTCTATCAGGAGTCTGTATCACGTAGTCAGTTTCACTTAGTTTCTTTTCATTGACATAAGGACCAGAGAAACGTGCTGACAATGACGCTCCTGGCACCGGCAACAATACAAGAACTTGGTCACCTGGCTGCAGTGAACGAGAAACAGCCTGGTTGTCATAGTGCCGTTTCATCCGTCTCTGTGAGGAAGACAGCGCTTCCTTTGCTAGAGCACAGGCACCATGTAGGCGCTCACGAAAGTGACTAACGTAGTCCAACACATTTTCTTTCACACACAACTCTTGTGATAAAAACTGATCCTTAAGGACTTTCATAGGTCCTCTCATGGTGTGTCCAAACACCAGTTCAGCTGGGCTGAACCCTAAGGATTCCTGTACTGTCTCACGGACAGCAAACAAAACTAGAGGAACTCCCTCATCCCAATCCTTCTCAGATTCCAAGCAATATTTACGGAGCATAGACTTCAGTGTCTGATGCCAACGTTCAAGTGCAACCTGAGACTCTGGGTGATATGCGCTTGACACACGGTGTGACAATAAAGTATGCCAGGTTTTTCTTCTTTAGCTCCTCCTCTGAGACAACACTAGAAAAACATTTAGCCAGGCTAATGTCAACCTTCTGGTTAGCGATCAGCTGCTCACGAGTGACTGGTAACTGTATTGCCTCAGCAACAAGTTCCACATCCTTCTTCCTTTCTCTGGGCTGTTGGTCAGACTGCACCAGCTTACCAGAGGTAGCACCCGAACTATCCTCTGGGTCACACTCTCTGAATAGAATCGTGTTCGACAAATATATCACGTCACCCACTTGTCGTGCTTGAACACATGTGACAGCACAAGCGGGGAACACATCTGGATAACCCTAGTGCCCCCCCCTCCATGTCCCCAGGTGTTGTAGTGCCCCTCCCTCCATGTCTCCAGGTGTTGTAGTGCCCCTTCCTCCATGTCTCCAGGTGTTGTAGTGCCCCTCCCTCCATGTCTCCAGGTGTTGTAGTGCTCCTTCCTCCATGTCTCCAGGTGTTGTAGTGCTCCTCCCTCCATGTCTCCAGGTGTTGTAGTGCCCCTCCCTCCATGTCTCCAGGTGTTGTAGTGCCCCCCCCTCCATGTCTCCAGGTGTTGTAGTGCTCCTTCCTCCATGTCTCCAGGTGTTGTAGTGCTCCTTCCTCCATGTCTCCAGGTGTTGTAGTGCTCCTTCCTCCATGTCTCCAGGTGTTGTAGTGCCCCTCCCTCCATGTCTCCAGGTGTTGTAGTGCCCCTCCCTCCATGTCTCCAGGTGTTGTAGTGCTCCTTCCTCCTTGTCCCCAGGTGTTGTAGTGCTCCTTCTTCCATGTCCCCAGGTGTTGTAGTGCCTCCCCCCCCTCCATGTCCCCAGGTTTTGTAGTGCTTCTTCTTCCATGTCCCCAGGTGTTGTAGTGCCCCTCCCTCCATGTCTCCAGGTGTTGTAGTGCCCCCCCCCTCCATGTCTCCAGGTGTTGTAGTGCTCCTCCCTCCATGTCTCCAGGTGTTGTAGTGCCCCTTCCTCCATGTCCCCAGGTGTTGTAGTGCTCCTTCCTCCATGTCTCCAGGTGTTGTAGTGCCCCCCCTCCATGTCCCCAGGTGTTGTAGTGCTCCTTCCTCCATGTCCCCAGGTGTAGTGCTCCTTCTTCCAGGTGTTGTAGTGCCCCCCCCCCCCTCCATGTCCCCAGGTGTTGTAGTGCCCCCCCTCCATGTCCCCAGGTGTTGTAGTGCCCCCCCTCCATGTCTCCAGGTGTTGTAGTGCTCCTTCTTCCATGTCTCCAGGTGTTGTAGTGCCCCCCCTCCATGTCCCCAGGTGTTGTAGTGCCCCCCTCCATGTCTCCAGGTGTTGTAGTGCCCCTCCCTCCATGTCCCCAGGTGTTGTAGTGCCCCCCCCCCCCTCCATGTCTCCAGGTGTTGTAGTCCTCCTCCCTCCATGTCTCCAGGTGTTGTAGTGCCCCTCCCTCCGTGTCCCCAGGTGTTGTAGTGCCCCCCCCCCCCCTCCATGTCCCCAGGTGTTGTAGTGCTCCCTCTTCCCAGATCTGTTTGTGCTGTATTGTCACCTCAAGGAGTATAACTCTGTTGGGATTAGGGTAGTTCCTAATCTCGGTTAACCCAGAATTGAAATATTTACGTAGTCTGTCCATAAGAGAGTAGGGTAGTTCCTGGTTCCTGGTTCCTGGTTCCCCTCCCAGAGAAATGTTATCTGAGGTTTCACCTCAACTGACCCAGTGATAAGACCCAGTCATAAATACACACTCATCATCGTGTTGTTCCTCCAGGATACTCCACCACCTCTCAGAAGCACCGGAACTTTGTCTCTGAGCCGATGGGGAACCGGTCTGTGAGAGACGTACCCGGGATCGGACCTGTACAGGGCCGCAGGCTAGAGGATAAGGGCGTTACCAGGTAGGTTCACTACGTAGGAATAGTGTGCCAAATCAGAACCAACCATAGTTTCTGAAATGTCTGGGAACTTTGGTCAATTTATGTGAGTAAATCCACCAATCACTGATGGGCTGCCCCAAGCTGGTGAGAGTAGACAACAACACATCCGCCATGCTGACCCTCAACACGAGGGCCCCTCAGGGGTGCGTGCTTAGTCCCTTCCTGTACTCACTGTTCACCCACGACTAAAACACCTTCATTAAGTTTTCTGAAAACATGACGGTGGTAGGCCTAATCACCAACGATGATGAGACAACCTATAAGGAGGAGGTCAGAGACCTGGCAGTGTGGTGCCAGGACAACAACCTCTCCCTCAACGTGATCAAGACAAAGGAGCTGATCATAAACTACAGGAAAAGGAGGGCCGAGCACGCCCCCATTAACACCGACGGGGCTGTAGTGGAGCAGGTCGAGAGCTTCAAGTTCCTCGGTGTCCAGATCACTAAGGATCTATCATGGTCCAAACACACCAAGACAGTTGTGAAGAGGGCACGACAAAGCCTATTCCCCCTCAGGAGGCTGAAAAGATTTGGTATGGGTCCTCACATCCTCAAAAAGTTCTACATCTGCACCATTGAGAGCATCTTCACTGGCTGGATCACTGCTTGGTATGGCAACTGCTTAGCATCTGACCACAAGGCGCTACAGAGGGTATTGTGTACGGCCCAGTACATCCCTGGGGCCAAGCTTCCTGCCATCCAGGATCTCTTTACCAAGCAATGTCAGAGGAAGGCCCTAAAAATGGTCAAAGACTCCAGCCACCCTAGTCATAGACTGTTCTGTCTGCTACCGCACGGCAAGCGGTACCGATGCACCAAGTCTGGAACCAACAGGACCCTGAACAGCTTCTACCCCCAAGCCATAAGTCTGCAAAATAGTTAGTTAAATAGTTAACCAAATAGCTACCCGGAATATCTGCATTGACCCCTTTTGCACTAACTTTTTTGACTCATCACATACACTGCTGCTACTGTCTATTATCTATCCTGTTGCCTAGTCACTTTACCCCTACCTACAGTATACTGCTGCTACTGTCTATTATCTATCCTGTTGTCTAGTCACTTTACCCCTACCTACAGTATACTGCTGCTACTGTCTATTATCTATCCTGTTGTCTAGTCACTTTACCCCTACCTACATTATACTGCTGCTACTGTCTATTATCTATCCTGTTGTCTAGTCACTTTACCCCTACCTACAGTATACTGCTGCTACTGTCTATTATCTATCCTGTTGACTAGTCACTTTACCCCTACCTACAGTATACTGCTGCTACTGTCTATTATCTATCCTGTTGTCTAGTCACTTTACCCCTACCTACAGTATACTGCTGCTACTGTCTATTATCTATCCTGTTGTCTAGTCACTTTACCCCTACCTACAGTATACTGCTGCTACTGTCTATTATCTATCCTGTTGTCTAGTCCCTATACCCCTACCTACAGTATACTGCTGCTACTGTCTATTATCTATCCTGTTGTCTAGTCACTTTACCCCTACCTACAGTATACTGCTGCTACTGTCTATTATCTATCCTGTTGTCTAGTCCCTTTACCCCTACCTACAGTATACTGCTGCTACTGTCTATTATCTATCCTGTTGCCTAGTCACTTTACCCCTACCTACAGTATACTGCTGCTACTGTCTATTATCTATCCTGTTGTCTAGTCACTTTACCCCTACCTACAGTATACTGCTGCTACTGTCTATTATCTATCCTGTTGTCTAGTCACTTTACCCCTACCTACAGTATACTGCTGCTACTGTCTATTATCTATCCTGTTGTCTAGTCACTTTACCCCTACCTTCAGTATACTGCTGCTACTGTCTATTATCTATCCTGTTGCCTAGTCACTTTACCCCTACCTACAGTATACTGCTGCTACTGTCTATTATCTATCCTGTTGTCTAGTCACTTTACCCCTACCTACAGTATACTGCTGCTACTGTCTATTATCTATCCTGTTGTCTAGTCCCTTTACCCCTACCTACAGTATACTGCTGCTACTGTCTATTATCTATCCTGTTGTCTAGTCCCTTTACCCCTACCTACAGTATACTGCTGCTACTGTCTATTATCTATCCTGTTGTCTAGTCACTTTACCCCTACCTACAGTATACTGCTGCTACTGTCTATTATCTATCCTGTTGTCTAGTCACTTTACCCCTACCTACAGTATACTGCTGCTACTGTCTATTATCTATCCTGTTGCCTAGTCACTTTACCCCTACCTACAGTATACTGCTGCTACTGTCTATTATCTATCCTGTTGTCTAGTCACTTTACCCCTACCTACAGTATACTGCTGCTACTGTCTATTATCTATCCTGTTGTCTAGTCACTTTACCCCTACCTACAGTATACTGCTGCTACTGTCTATTATCTATCCTGTTGTCTAGTCACTTTACCCCTACCTACAGTATACTGCTGCTACTGTCTATTATCTATCCTGTTGTCTAGTCACTTTACCCCTACCTACAGTATACTGCTGCTACTGTCTATTATCTATCCTGTTGTCTAGTCACTTTACCCCTACCTACAGTATACTGCTGCTACTGTCTATTATCTATCCTGTTGTCTAGTCCCTTTACCCCTACCTACAGTATACTGCTGCTACTGTCTATTATCTATCCTGTTGTCTAGTCACTTTACCCCTACCTACAGTATACTGCTGCTACTGTCTATTATCTATCCTGTTGCCTAGTCACTTTACCCCTACCTACAGTATACTGCTGCTACTGTCTATTATCTATCCTGTTGTCTAGTCACTTTACCCCTACCTACAGTATACTGCTGCTACTGTCTATTATCTATCCTGTTGTCTAGTCACTTTACCCCTACCTACAGTATACTGCTGCTACTGTCTATTATCTATCCTGTTGCCTAGTCACTTTACCCCTACCTACAGTATACTGCTGCTACTGTCTATTATCTATCCTGTTGCCTAGTCACTTTACCCCTACCTACAGTATACTGCTGCTACTGTCTATTATCTATCCTGTTGTCTAGTCACTTTACCCCTACCTACAGTATACTGCTGCTACTGTCTATTATCTATCCTGTTGTCTAGTCCCTTTACCCCTACCTACAGTATACTGCTGCTACTGTCTATTATCTATCCTGTTGTCTAGTCCCTTTACCCCTACCTACAGTATACTGCTGCTACTGTCTATTATCTATCCTGTTGTCTAGTCACTTTACCCCTCCCTACAGTATACTGCTGCTACTGTCTATTATCTATCCTGTTGTCTAGTCACTTTACCCCTACCTACAGTATACTGCTGCTACTGTCTATTATCTATCCTGTTGTCTAGTCCCTTTACCCCTACCTACAGTATACTGCTGCTACTGTCTATTATCTATCCTGTTGCCTAGTCACTTTATTCCTGCCAATATGTACATATCTACCTCAAATACCTCGTACCCCTGCACATTGACTCAGTAGTGGTACCCCGTGTATATAACCAAGTTATCATTGACTCAGTACTGGTACCCCGTGTATATAGCCAAGTTATCGTTACTCATTGTGTATTTATTATTACGTGTTTTACTTTTCTATTCTTCCTCTATTTTCTTTCTCTCTGCGTCGTTGGGAAGGGCCCGTAAGCATTTCACTGTTAGTCTACACCTGTTGTTTACTAAGTATGTAACAAATACAAGTTGGTTTGATCAACCAGAAGTTAAAGCTGTTGAAAATAAGTTTAAGCATTTCCCAAAAATATACCTATACTAGAGCTATACATAGTTTCAGAAAACTTTACCAGAACTTAACAGTAAATTACCCCGTTTTGTCTCTCCCAGGGCTGACCAGATGTTGGGCCAGTACCTGGTGAGTGGTCGAGACCAAGGCCAGTTCCAGGGCTATCTGAAAAATACCACAGGGGCCAACGCCAAGCAACAAAGTGACGCCTACAATGGAATGAGAGAGTGGACCAACAACAATATGTAGAGGAGAGCAGACATTCACTCACTGTCTCTGCTCCTTTCTGCTTTTCTACTCCTTACTAGGACTCTTCAGACCTACCTAGGTCAACTTTCAACTAATTATTAATAAGTCATTATTGATAAGTATTGATAAGTAATCTTGAGTAATCATAAAGTTGATAGTTATCTATAAGACACTGTACTTCCTTCTGTTCTTCTTGTCACATCCTTCAACTAAGACCCTGGGCCCTGTCCCCAGGTTAAAGTGATAGTTTTGGGTGCATTCTGTTTTGGAATAAATCTGGAATTAACTTTTTGTTCTTGTCCTGCTGTATTCTTGATGGCTGCAAAAGTCTTAAGAGTCAACACATTGTTACAGATGTCCTGGTGCTGTAACCGGGACTTCTCTTAATACTAAAATCATAAAAGCCCAATGAAGACGTTTATTTTTGTTACATCAATATCAAATAATTTCTGGTTAACAATTAAATACCTTACTGTGATTGTTTTCAATTAAAAAAGAAGAAAAACAAATGACATTTCTCAAGCAAGAATTTAGCTAGGACTGTCTGAGAGTGGTCTGAGAGAGGGGCCTAATCGGAGGGGCCTAATCGGAGGGGCCTAATCGGAGGAGCCTAATCGGAGGGGCCTAATCGGAGGGGCCTAATCGGAGGAGCCTAATCGGAGGGGCCTAATCGGAGGGGCCTAATCGGAGGAGCCTAGTCGGAGGGGCCTAATCGGAGGGGCCTAATCGGAGGGGCCTAATCGGAGGAGCCTAATCGGAGGAGCCTAATCGGAGGAGCCTAATCGGAGGAGCCTAATCGGAGGAGCCTAATCGGAGGGGCCTAATCGGAGGGGCCTAATCGGAGGGGCCTAATCGGAGGAGCCTAATCGGAGGAGCCTAATCGGAGGAGCCTAATCGGAGGGGCCTAATCGGAGGGGCCTAATCGGAGGGGCCTAATTGGAGGGATGTGCAACCTGAAGACTAGCTGTTATTGGCAGAGAGGAGAGAGGAGGGCAAACTCTCGTTATTGGTCTATTAACTATTGGTAATGTCAACAGGCAATCAAGCTGACATTTCAGGTGATCTTTTCAGACAGCTCTTACACGAAAAGGGCATTATCATAATGTTCACAATGTTATTCCAACCTCAGAGTGTGGAAATAGACCGGTAACTGCCAAAATAAAGGAAACACCAGCAAAGTGTCTTCACAATAATAATAATAATAATAATAATAATAATAATAATAATAATACACTTTATTTGTTAAGCGCTTTTCAATACATGTAAGAAGATGTTTCAAGTCATAAAATAATGTAATTAAAATATAGCCAAGAGCAGCAATGAACGGGGTTCACAGGATGACAGAAAGAACCAGAACTATCTTCCTTTATGTGACGGGGTTCACAGGATGACAGAAAGAACCAGAACTATCTTCCTTTATGTGACGGGGTTCACAGGATGACAGAAAGAACCAGAACTATCTTCCTTTATGTGACGGGGTTCACAGGATGACAGAAAGAACCAGAACTATCTTCCTTTATGTGACGGGGTTCACAGGATGACAGAAAGAACCAGAACTATCTTCCTTTATGTGACGGGGTTCACAGGATGACAGAAAGAACCAGAACTATCTTCCTTTATGTGACGGGGTTCACAGGATGACAGAAAGAACCAGAACTATCTTCCTTTATGTGACGGGGTTCACAGGATGACAGAAAGAACCAGAACTATCTTCCTTTATGTGACGGGGTTCACAGGATGACAGAAAGAACCAGAACTATCTTCCTTTATGTGACGGGGTTCACAGGATGACAGAAAGAACCAGAACTATCTTCCTTTATGTGACGGGGTTCACAGGATGACAGAAAGAACCAGATCAGTAGGATAACAAACAAACCAAGCATCGATCATGTAGGAACTATCTTCCTTTGTGTGCAGTCATGAGTCTAAATACAACATCTGGAATGATTCTGACGTATGGTTCATGAGGAGCAGAAGATTGCATTTTGATTCTGAGCATTAGCGTTACATACAGTTCCTTGCAAAAGTATTCATCCCCCTTGGTGTTTTTCCTATTTTGTTGCATTACAACCTGTAATTTAAATGGATTTTTATTTGTATTTCATGTAATGGACATACACAAAATAGTCCAAAATGGTGAAGTGAAATGAAAGAAATAACTTTTTTCCAAAAATTCTTTAAAAAAAAATGAATAACGGAAAAGTGGTACGTGCATATGTATTCACCCCCTTTGCAACCAAGATCTGGTGCAACCATTTACCTTCAGAAATCACATAATTAGTTAAATAAAGTCCACCTGTGTGCAATCTAAGTGTCACATGATCTGTCACATGATCTCAGTATATACTGTATACACCTGTTCTGAAAGGCCCCAGAGTCTGCAACACCACTAAGCAAGGGGCACCATGAAGACCAAGGGCTCTCCATACAGGTCAGGGACAAAGACTAAAATTGAGCTTTTTGGCCATCAAGGAAAACGCTATGTCTGGCGCAAACCCAACACCTCTCATCACCCCGAGAACACCATCCCCACAGTGAAGCATGGTGGTGGCAGCATCATGCAGTGGGGATGTTTTTCATCGGCAGGGACTGGGAAACTAGTCAGAATTGAAGGAACGATGGATGGCGCTAAATACAGGGAAATTATTGAGGGGAACCTGTTTCAGTCTTCCAGAGATTTGAGACTGGGACGGAGGTTCACCTTCCAGCAGGACAATGACCCTAAGCATACTGCTAAGCAACACTAAAGTTGTTTAAGGGGAATCATTTAAATGTCTTGGAATGGCCTAGTCAAAGCCCAGACCTCAATCTAATTGAGAATCTGTGATATGACTTAAAGATTGCTGTACACTAGCGGAACCCATCCAACTTGAAGGAGCTGGAGCAGTTTTGTCTTGAAGAATGGGCAAAAATCCCAGTGGCTAGATGTGCCAAGATTATAGAGACATACCCCAAGAGACTTGCAGCTGTAATTGCTGCAAAAGGTGGCTCTACAAAGTATTGACTTTGGGGGGGGTGAATAGTTATGCACGCTCAAGTTTTCTGTTTTATTGTCTTATTTCTTGTTTGTTTCACAATAGAAATATTTTGCATCTTCAAAGTGGTAGGCATGTTGTGTAAATCAAATGATACAAACCCCCCAAAAATGCCAAGGGGTATGAATACTTTAGCAAGCCACTGTATGCAAAGAATTAGTTGTTAATAGTTTCCTTGTTGTTTAAGATATCAATGCCACATTCAGCGTGGTTCATCTTAAGAACGTCCATGATAGAGATGACAAGTTTCACGTTGATAGGTCACTGTGGTCACTGTGAAGTAGATTTGAAGTGGTTTAAATGGACACGTAAAATCAGATTTGATATTTGTCAATAAATCATTGTTTGATCAATACCTTAGCTTTTCTCAAACTAAGTCAAGTCATGTGCTGTGGGCCTACAGTACATCGGGTGTCCTTTTTGTTATAAAAAAATATAATAAAAATGTAGGGGGTAGATCAACTTTAATAATGCAGATAGATTGTAGCTTCCATCAATGTAACTGTCTGCATCACTTCCAAGCCCAATGGTGTCATATGGTTTTAGCATATTATAAAATTATTATTATATTATGTATATTTTTTTGTGTATATGTCTACTGGCATAGTGTGGCATCAACATTCCTTTCTCAAACTCTTTGTTATTGTGATGAATCCAAAGACCACATTTTGGAGTGAATCTGACTTTTAGTCCATGAAAAGAAGAGGTTAATGAGAATACGTTTTTCAAAGTTTACAAGATGGAGTAAATTCTGTCTTGACGGACTTTCTGGGTCCTTGAGGCAAATGTGTTCAGCATGAGGAAAGACCCCTACATACAATGTCAAGTCTCTAAGTCAAACGGGGAGACGGATATGAGGGTTTAAGTGAGACTGCTTATAACAGCGCCACCTACAGGCCAATCTGTGCCATTCTTTTTGACCAGGTTACTCATGGCCTCTAGTTTCTGTGTGCCAAATTAGAAAACAAGTGACCAATCTATGCTGGAGTTATCTGACCATGTCTATGCTGGAGTTATCTGACCATGTCTATGCTGTGCTGTCAACCCCTAAGGAAGGAGAATGAAACAGATAGCTCATTCAAACCAGACATTAAAACCAGACATTAAAAGCATCTTTCTAAAAGTTTGTCTTCAGCAGGGATGTAAAGAGTCTCTGAATCTGCAAGCCTGACCTCCTCTGACAGACCCTTCCAAAGTCTAGTGGCCCTTTGGCAAATGCCCGGTGTCCTTTAGTTTTCAACCTAGACTTTGGAATGGTCAACAGTGCCCTACCAGCGGATCTCAGGCTGCCTCCTGGCTCATAGGGAGATAAAAGATCAGTGATATAGGACGGGGCTAAACCAAGCCTTTAACGTGATTCATACTATTTTAATATCTATTCTAAAAGTGACTGGTAGCCAGTGTAGAGAAGCTAAAACAGGTGTGATATGGTTACATTGCCTGGACAAGGTGAGCTGCAGCATGTTGAATTAACTGTAGATGATGCAGTGATATCTGACAGACCTGTATACAAACTGTTACAGTAATCTGGGCATGAGGAAATAAAAGCATGCATAACTTTCTCCAGATCAGTGACTGAAATAAAATACTTGACTTGATCTATATTTCTTCGATGATAAACGCAGGACTGAACAACCTTTTTTACATGCAGCTCAAGGTTTAGGTCAGGGTCAAAGAAGACACCAAGGTTTCTTGCCGAAGGCTTTACATTGGTGGACAACTGACCAAGGTCATCTACAATCTGTGGTTTAGCAAGCTGGAGGGCAAATAAAACAACCTCTGATTTCGTATCAATGAGCTGGAGAAAATGGTCAGACATCCAACATTTGATGTCAGCAAGACACTTGTGTAGGGAAGCTACACTCACTGAGAAACGTTTGCCACATAGATATGAAGTGAACCAGCGGAGAGCAACGCCGGAGATTCCCACCCACCTCTCCAGCCGTTTGTTATGATTAATAGTATCAAACACTGCACTGAGATCCAGAAGAACTCGGATAGAGCGTTCACTGGCATCAGCAGCCAACAGAAGGTCCTTACTGACTTTCAATAAAGCAGTTTTAGTGCTGTGAAGTGAGCGGAAGCCCGACTGGACATTTTCGAATAAGTTGTTCATACTCAAATAAGACACCAATTGCTTGATCACAACTTTTTCTAAAATCTTTGACAAAAAATACAGTTTAGAGATTTGTCTATAATTACTAAGCGAGGAGCGATCTAGATAGGTTGGACCAGAGCAGTTTTAAAGTAGGCTGGAAAGGAGCCAGTGGTCAGGGAGCTATTTACAATAGACAGAACGTCGGGGCCAACAGTAGGGATAACCTCTTAGTAGTCTAGTAGGGACCACGTCTAAGGGGCAGGGCCAACAGTAGGGATAACCTCTTAGTAGTCTAGTAGGGACCACGTCTAAGGGGCAGGGCCAACAGTAGGGATAACCTCTTAGTAGTCTAGTAGGGACCACGTCTAAGGGGCAGGGCCAACAGTAGGGATAACCTCTTAGTAGTCTAGTAGGGACCACGTCTAAGGGGCAGGGCCAACAGTAGGGATAACCTCTTAGTAGTCTAGTAGGGACCACGTCTAAGGGGCAGGGCCAACAGTAGGGATAACCTCTTAGTAGTCTAGTAGGGACCACGTCTAAGGGGCAAGGCCAACAGTAGGTATAACCTCTTAGTAGTCTAGTAGGGACCACGTCTAAGGGGCAGGGCCAACAGTAGGGATAACCTCTTAGTAGTCTAGTAGGGACCACGTCTAAGGGGCAGGGCCAACTCTAGGTATAACCTCTTAGTAGTCTAGTAGGGACCACGTCTAAGGGGCAGGGCCAACAGTAGGGATAACCTCTTAGTAGTCTAGTAGGGACCACGTCTAAGGGGCAGGGCCAACAGTAGGTATAACCTCTTAGTAGTCTAGTAGGGACCACGTCTAAGGGGCAGGGCCAACAGTAGGGATAACCTCTTAGTAGTCTAGTAGGGACCACGTCTAAGGGGCAGGGCCAACAGTAGGTATAACCTCTTAGTAGTCTAGTAGGGACCACGTCTAAGGGGCAGGGCCAACAGTAGGTATAACCTCTTAGTAGTCTAGTAGGGACCACGTCTAAGGGGCAGGGCCAACAGTAGGTATAACCTCTTAGTAGTCTAGTAGGGACCACGTCTAAGGGGCAGGGCCAACAGTAGGGATAACCTCTTAGTAGTCTAGTAGGGACCACGTCTAAGGGGCAGGGGCAACAGTAGGTATAACCTCTTAGTAGTCTAGTAGGGACCACGTCTAAGGGGCAGGGCCAACAGTAGGTATAACCTCTTAGTAGTCTAGTAAGGACCACGTCTAAGGGGCAGGGCCAACAGTAGGGATAACCTCTTAGTAGTCTAGTAGGGACCACGTCTAAGGGGCCAACAGTAGGTATAACCTCTTAGTAGTCTAGTAGGGACCACGTCTAAGGGGCAGGGCCAACAGTAGGGATAACCTCTTAGTAGTCTAGTAGGGACCACGTCTAATGGGCCAACAGTAGGTATAACCTCTTAGTAGTCTAGTAGGGACCACGTCTAAGGGGCAGGGCCAACAGTAGGTATAACCTCTTAGTAGTCTAGTAGGGACCACGTCTAAGGGGCAGGGCCAACAGTAGGGATAACCTCTTAGTAGTCTAGTAGGGACCACGTCTAAGGGGCAGGGCCAACAGTAGGTATAACCTCTTAGTAGTCTAGTAGGGACCACGTCTAAGGGGCAGGGCCAACAGTAGGTATAACCTCTTAGTAGTCTAGTAGGGACCACGTCTAAGGGGCAGGGCCAACAGTAGGGATAACCTCTTAGTAGTCTAGTAGGGACCACGTCTAAGGGGCAGGGCCAACAGTAGGTATAACCTCTTAGTAGTCTAGTAGGGACCACGTCTAAGGGGCAGGGCCAACAGTAGGTATAACCTCTTAGTAGTCTAGTAGGGACCACGTCTAAGGGGCAGGGCCAACAGTAGGGATAACCTCTTAGTAGTCTAGTAGGGACCACGTCTAAGGGGCAGGGCCAACAGTAGGGATAACCTCTTAGTAGTCTAGTAGGGACCACGTCTAAGGGGCAGGGCCAACAGTAGGTATAACCTCTTAGTAGTCTAGTAGGGACCACGTCTAAGGGGCAGGGCCAACTCTAGGTATAACCTCTTAGTAGTCTAGTAGGGACCACGTCTAAGGGGCAGGGCCAACAGTAGGGATAACCTCTTAGTAGTCTAGTAGGGACCACGTCTAAGGGGCAGGGCCAACAGTAGGTATAACCTCTTAGTAGTCTAGTAGGGACCACGTCTAAGGGGCAGGGCCAACAGTAGGTATAACCTCTTAGTAGTCTAGTAGGGACCACGTCTAAGGGGCCAACAGTAGGTATAACCTCTTAGTAGTCTAGTAGGGACCACGTCTAAGGGGCAGGGCCAACAGTAGGGATAACCTCTTAGTAGTCTAGTAGGGACCACGTCTAAGGGGCAGGGCCAACAGTAGGGATAACCTCTTAGTCGTCTAGTAGGGACCACGTCTAAGGGGCAGGGCCAACAGTAGGGATAACCTCTTAGTAGTCTAGTAGGGACCACGTCTAAGGGGCGGGGCCAACAGTAGGGATAACCTCTTAGTAGTCTAGTAGGGACCACGTCTAAGGGACAGGGCCAACAGTAGGGATAACCTCTTAGTAGTCTAGTAGGGACCACGTCTAAGGGGCAGGGCCAACAGTAGGGATAACCTCTTAGTAGTCTAGTAGGGACCACGTCTAAGGGGCAGGGCCAACAGTAGGTATAACCTCTTAGTAGTCTAGTAGGGACCACGTCTAAGGGGCAGGGCCAACAGTAGGTATAACCTCTTAGTAGTCTAGTAGGGACCACGTCTAAGGGGCAGGGCCAACAGTAGGGATAATCTCTTAGTAGTCTAGTAGGGACCACGTCTAAGGGGCAGGGCCAACAGTAGGGATAACCTCTTAGTAGTCTAGTAGGGACCACGTCTAAGGGGCAGGGCCAACAGTAGGGATAACCTCTTAGTAGTCTAGTAGGGACCACGTCTAAGGGGCAGGGCCAACAGTAGGGATAACCTCTTAGTAGTCTAGTAGGGACCACGTCTAAGGGGCAGGGCCAACAGTAGGTATAACCTCTTAGTAGTCTAGTAGGGACCACGTCTAAGGGGCAGGGCCAACAGTAGGGATAACCTCTTAGTAGTCTAGTAGGGACCACGTCTAAGGGGCCAACAGTAGGTATAACCTCTTAGTAGTCTAGTAGGGACCATGTCTAAGGGGCAGGGCCAACAGTAGGGATAACCTCTTAGTAGTCTAGTAGGGACCACGTCTAAGGGGCAGGGCCAACAGTAGGGATAACCTCTTAGTAGTCTAGTAGGGACCACGTCTAAGGGGCAGGGCCAACAGTAGGTATAACCTCTTAGTAGTCTAGTAGGGACCACGTCTAAGGGGCAGGAGGAGGAGGTCTTCATGTGGGCTACAATATCAAGGAGGAACTCAAAGGAGCAAAAGGAAGCAGTATTCGGTCTCTCTTAGAGTAGTTGCCTCAAGTGCCTCCTGACCAGAAATGCTTGTATGGTGCTTGCTACGGTCAATCTGGGATCTATTATTTATCTGTGAAGAATCGTAAAGAATGTTAGCAGAGATCAGGGGACGAGAGCATGGCACCAACAACACACTCAATTGTCTTCACCTCGTAAGGATCCAACCATTCTTTTTCCATTTCTGCCTAAAATGACATCCCCAAATCTAACTGCCTGTAGCTCAGGACCTGAAGCAAGGACATGCATATTCTTGTTACCATTTGAAAGGAAACACTTTGAAGTTTGTGGAAATGTGAAATTAATGTAGGAGAACATAACACAATAGATCTGGTAAAAGATAAAACAAAGAAAAGCCATACATTCAGATAGGAAGCTGGAGGTAATGTAGATGTTGTCTACAACAGGGCAACAGTGTATGCGCAAAGTTTCAGACTGATACCTTCAAGAATGAGGAAGCTACATAACATTTAGTATGAAGTTACCCAGGTGTCCCTTTCGAATTTGCCCAAATGTTCCCAAGCGGCCTCCAAGTGGCCGAATTGGTAAATTGATACATTTTCAAGGACATAACTGTAGAAAACATACAAAAATGCTATGAAGTGAACTATTTAAGATAAGGGTCAAGTTAGCAGCCAACACTGATCTAATGTCATAAGTGAACACACCACAAACCACACACAAAGTAAAATATATATAGAGAGGAAGTTTACATACACTTAGGTTGGAGTCATTAAAACTTGTTTTTCAACCACTCCACAAATTTCTTGTTAACAAACTATGGTTTTGGCAAGTCGGTTAGGACATCTACTTTATGCATGACACAAGTAATTTTTCCAACAATTGTTTACAGACAGATTATTTCACTTCTAATTCACTGTATCACAATTCCAGTGGGTCAGAAGTTTACATACACTAAGTTGACTGTGCCTTTAAACAGCTTGGAAAATTCCAGAAATTGATGTCATGGCTTTAGAAGCTTCTGATAGGCTAATTGACATAATTTGAGTCAATTGGAGGTGTACCTGTGGATGTATTTCAAGGCCTACCTTCAAACTCAGTGCCTCGTTGCTTGACATCATAGGAAAATCAAAGAAATCAGCCAAGACCTCAAAAAAGGTTCATCCTTGGGAGCAATTTCCAAACGCCTGAAGGTACCACTTTCATCTGTACAAACAATAGTACGCAAGTATAAACACCATGGGACCACGCAGGCGTCATACCGCTCAGGAAGGAGACGCGTTCTGTCTCCTAGAGATGAACGTACTTTGATGCAAAAAGTGCAAATCAATCCCAGAACAACAGCAAAGGACCTTGTGAAGATGCTGGAGGAAACAGGTACAAAAGTATCTATATCCACAGTAAAACGAGTCCTATATCAACATAACCTGAAAGGCCGCTCGGCAAGGAAGAAGCCACTGCTCTAAAACCGCCATAAAAAAGCCAGACTACGGTTTGCCACTGCACATGGGGACAAAGATCGTACTTTTTGGAGAAATATCCTCTGGTCTGATGAAACAAAAATAGAACTGTTTGGCCATAATGACCATTGTTATGTTTGGAGGAAAAAGGGGGTCGCTTGCAAGCCGAAGAACACCATCCCAACCGTGAAGCATGGGGGTGGCAGCATCATGCTGTGGGGTGCTTTGCTGCAGGAGGTACTGGTGCACTTCACAAAATAGATGGCATCATGAGGAAGGAAAATTATGTGGATATATTGAAGCAACATCCCAAGACATCAGTCAGGAAGTTAAAGCTTGGTCACAAATGGGTCTTCCAAATGGACAATGACCCCAAGGATACTTCCAAAGTTGTGGCAAAATGGCTTAAGGACAACAAAGTCTAGGTATTGGAGTGGCCATCACAAAGCCCTGACCTCAATCCTATAGAACATTTGTGGGCAGAACTGAAAAAGCGTGTGCGAGCAAGGAGGCCTACAAACCTGACTCAGTTACACCAGCTCTGTCAGGAGGAATGGGCCAAAATTCACCCAACTTATTGTGGGAAGCTTGTGGAAGGTTACCCGAAACGTTTGATCCAAGTTAAACAATTTAAAGGCAATGCTACCAAATACTATTTGAGTGCATGTAAACTTCTGACCCACTAGGAATGTGATGAAAGAAATAAAAGCTGAAATAAATAATTCTCTCTACTATTTTTCTGACAATTCACATTCTTAAAATAAAGTGGTGATCCTAACTGACCTAAAACAGGAAATTTTTACTAGGATTAAATGTCAAGAATTGTGAAAAACTGAATTGAATTGTATTTGGCTAAGGTGTATGTAAACTTCCGACTTCAACTGTATATATATATATATGTGGAGAGAGAGAGAGAGAGAGAGAGAGAGAGAGAGAGAGAGAGAGAGAGAGAGAGATGAGAGAGAGAGAGAGAGACACACACAAGATTAATTAATCTTGTTTTCTAGCCCAGTTGTGGTTGTTTTTTGTGGTGTCTTCAACTTTCTCTGTGAAGTTAGATTTAATTCTTCCCCCATCTCTGAGTTGCTGTCACCTCACTAAGAGTAGGCAGATTTAACAGACACATGCATGCACACACATCACCCTGGCATGTTGTTTTAAACCAACTGGTTGTTCCCATCTTCAGGGAATCGAAACTTTCCATTTCTCTCTAACTTTCGTTTCTGTTCAGAGGTGGAGCTAATGTTCACTAGGAGACAGAATATTGAAGCGGGGAGGGACCTACCTGATTGTCCAATAGAAACTTTATTTTTTGGAAGATATTTTGCTACTATTTGCTACGGTGTCTTGACAACAGTAGAGGAAGACTGCTCTAGCAGACAGAAAACAGAAGACAGAGAGACACCTCGTCAAGTTATATTGAACTGAATTCTCCATCCTCCACCTGAACCATGTCTGGAAACAAGAAAGGTAAGACTAATGATCGTTGCAGGATGTAGCTTTAGTTATACAACCCTGTATATAATATAATAATAATATGCCATTTAGCAGACGCTTTTATCCAAAGCGACTTACAGTCATGCGTGCATACTGTATTGTGACCTTAGTATCATTATATGTTCCCGATAAGAGCGTCTGCTAAATGACTAAAATGTAAACGTAAATGTAATTATTTGGTAACACTTTACAAGAGGTAACATTTGCATAGGGTATATAATTACTAACGGTTATTGAATCACTTATAAATGCATTATGAACCATTAATAAATATGTATATTGCGTTGGTCCAAATAGTGCGATAACTAGTCAGAGCTTGCCAAATAGTGAGCCACTATTTACCTCCAGTTAATAACCATTTACAATTGCACTTACAAATGCTTATAATATTGAACCCTTATTTATCATCATGCAAATGTATGTTCAATGGTTGCAC
Source organism: Coregonus lavaretus (assembly GCF_964263955.1). Taxonomy (NCBI): domain Eukaryota; kingdom Metazoa; phylum Chordata; class Actinopteri; order Salmoniformes; family Salmonidae; genus Coregonus; species Coregonus lavaretus. The sequence continues at coordinate 74,476 of NW_028166266.1, read as the reverse complement.
AGTTGAACATTTCTATTTTCTCACTTTTGGGTTTTGGTTTTCATGATGTGTCTGGCCAACTGTATATCCCAGACATTATTCAGTCATATAATTCCTAACATATTACTGCCCTTTACCAGATTATATCAAGACACTTACCACTTCTCTGTGAAAGTTGTTTATTTATAATACATTTGCAAAAATTTATAGAAACCTGTTTTCGCTTTGTCATTATGGGGTATTGTGTGTAGATTGATGAGGGCAACAAATAATTTAAGCAATTTTACAATAAGGCTGTAACGTGACAAAATGTGGAAAAGGGGAAGGGGTCTGAATACTTTCCGAAGGCACTGTAACAGTAGGGCCTTGGATAAACTATCACTGTAAATACTATATCACTGTCCGGCTTTGGATACATTGAATCACTGGATAAACTGTAGCATTGGATAAACTGTACCATTGGATAAACGGTATCACAATCGGGGCCTTGGATAAACAATGGATACACTGTTTCACTGCATAAATGATATCACTGTCCTGGTCTTCTATAAACTGCATCACTGGATACATTTTATAACTGTCAGGGCCTTGGATAAACTGTATCACAATCGGGGCCATGGATAAACAGTAACACAAGATACACTGTTTCACTGGATAAAATGTATCACTGTCCTGGCCTTGGATAAACCGTATCACTGTCAGGTCTTGGCTAAACTTTATCACTGGATAAACTGTATCAATGATGCGGTCCTTGGCAGGTCGAGAAAGCATCAAAAGGACCTAAACAAAGACTAACCTTCTCCCCTCCAAACGTCCCGCAAGGAGCCCTGGAAACCTGTTCTCCCGTAGAACGGGGTGGTGAATATAGTTAGGGTTCCCCTGCCTTGTTGTATAGAGTAGCATCTAATGGGAAAACTGGAGCGCCGCATCTCAGAGCTGCTCGCGTAATGGCATTTGGAGGCAAAAAGTGGAGGCAGGGAGGTTCAGGTCTGTAATCATACAGATCTCCTCCCAAGCATCTGGATCTAGGGTGTAAAACGAAGGCAGGGTGAAAAACGAAGGCAGTAAAGTGGCAGTAAAGTGCTCTGTCTTCCTAGGGAGTGAGGTGCCAATGACGTTAGTAAAATGGGGCGAGGGGCTGAGGTGGTCAGCCAGAGACGGCTCCACCGTGGGAGAGTTGCCAATGGATTCCTTCATATTGTGCATGTCCAGGCTCGGGGTAGAATCGTTGTTACGAACCCCGTGGCTTTAAACGCCTAGGGTGGATGGACAAGAGACCCGTAACATAATTCATGCAAATTAGAATCATGCAAATTAGAATCGTGACGTGGAACAGTGAGAACAAAAACTACACGACAACCATAAACTACCGTCAAACATAAAAGGTTTATTGCTGAACACACGGTAAAGGTTTGGGAGAAAGGGCTGAGCAGGACCCAAGAAATGAAACAATAGTGTAAAACACCCCTAAACTGATCTTGCCTGCCTCAAGAACCGCTAAGCTACTGCTAATCATACAAAAGTACAGTGGGTGGTCCGCTCAGGTCTAACTAGTGTTTTTAGACAGATTTCTTCCTACGGGTAATGTACGCCTGTCAGAGGAACCGATGTGGATGTGGTGGAGGAGTCAGGCGCAGGACACAGAGGTTTCGTCCAACAGTCTTTAATAGTCCAAAGTGCAAAAGAGTAAACACGACCTCGACCAAAAACAGAGGCGAGGGAATTACGCAACCAAGCGTAAACACTAAACACAAAACAAACAGAGCGCAAACACGTAGCTCCGAAAGACAGGCAGACAACAACACACAAACTAACCAATACAAAACAGGGAACTTATAAGACACGTAATCAGAACACAAACAGACACAGGTGTACAAGACAGACCAAAGTAATCACACCACGAAACATACAACGGTGGCAGCTAGTACTCCGGGGACGGCGAACGCCGAAGCCTGCCCGAACCAGGAGGAGGAGCAGTCTCGGCCGAAACCGTGACAACACCCAAGGGCAACTTGCTTAAATTCCCCTTTTCCCAGAAACACACAACAAAGTTACCAAACAGAGTAACCAGCAAATGAGTGAGTACACAAAACACATACTCACATACGGAAAATAGTATTCTCTCAACAAACACAACTGACTGGCTTTTAAACAATGGGATGTGTGATTGAAACCCCAGAAACAGGTGGTGCAATGCAGAGGAATGTCCACTGATTGGTCCACCTCAGCAATCAGCAGACACCCCAACGACCACCAATCAGGAACATACAGGACACCTGTGATTAGGGCAGAAGGAGAGGAAAAACACAAAAAGACACAGGATACCTGTATCCGTAACACTCCCACCCTTAAAAGAGCAAACCACAATGGTTTGCGACACACGTACCATCACAACACCCAAAATTCAACGGTCAACCGCATCCTGACGGGATAACAAAAAACCTAGTTCTTTAAACACGAGACAAAGCATCTGCCAACACATTTTCCGACCCCTTTTTGTGGCGGATCTCCAAATGATAATTTTGCACTACAAGTGCCCAACGCATAAGGCGTTGGTTCTGGTTGTACATCCGGTGGAGAAAAACTAAGGGGTTATGGTCAGTATACACTATCACTGGTAATGCACTGGAACCAACATAAACTTCAAAGTACTGAAGAGCTAACAACAAAGCTAGAGCTTCTTGTTCAATGGTGGAGTAGTTTGTCTGACATTTGTTAAATTTCCGTGAAAAACAACAGACAGGATGGTCCACTCCACTCTGGTCCTGCTGCAGTAGAACAGCACCAGCACCTCTGGCACTTGCATCTACCTCCAGTTTAAACGGTCGTTCAAAATCTGGCGCAGCAAGAACAGGAGTACTACATAAGAGTGCTTTAGCAGTGTTGAAAGCAGTACAACAATCTTCAGACCATACACATTTTCTCGCCGGACTGAGCAAATCCGTTAATGGAGCAACTACCGCAGAGAATTTTTTACAGAAACTACGGTAGTAGCCAACCATCCCTAAAAAGCGGCGTAGCTCTCTTCTGGTGGTAGGTGCGGGAAATGCATTTATAGCTGAGACCTTGGCATCTACAGGGCGCACCTGACCATGGCCGACCTGTTTACCGAGATAAGTAACAGTGGCCTTCCCAAACTCGCACTTTGCTAAATTCAGGGTTAGAGAAGCGGCTGCTAGACTTTCACACACTACCCTTAGAGTTGTAATATGATCAGACCACTCAGTCGAATAAATTACCAGATCATCAAGGTAAGCACTACAATTAGGAACTCCAGCCAATACTGTGTTAACCAGGCATTGGAAAGTGGCTGGTGCGTTCCGCATCCCAAATGCCATGACAGCATATTGTAGGAAGTGATCTGGGGTCACAAAGGCAGAGATGTCGGAGGCACGTGAGGTTAACGGCACCTGCCAGTAACCTTTTAGAAGATCTAGTTTGGTTACATAAGTAGCAGCACCAACAGTATCAATACAGTCATCCAGTCTGGGTAACGGGAACGAGTCGGGCACTGTGACAGCATTGACCTTCCGATAGTCCGTACATAACCTGGATGTCCCATCAGGTTTAGGAACCAGAATGCACGGAGAACTCCAAGGACTTGAACTTGGCATAGCCAGGTTATTCTCCAGCAAATAACCGACCTCATCCCTCATTATCTTTCTTTTAGAGACGTTGATAAGCATGTTGCTTGATAGGTGCAGCGTTTCCAACATTAATGTCATGTTCTAACACATTTGTGCATGTAGGAACATCATTAAAAAGACATGGAAAGCTGTGTAATAGTCTCACAATATCATCTGACTGTCCGTCCGTTAAATGAATCAGGCTTGATGGGAGAGGCAGTAGCATCTCTGAATTGGGCAATCTTGAATTGGGCAATCCAAACCATCTCCGTCCACATCATTAACATGACTTCCCACTAGAGCCGCAGCAACAATAGAGACAGCCGTCTCGGCCAGTTTCTCTGGACTGTCTATCTGAGTGACGGGTCTGGTGTGGTATGTCTTCAACATGTTAACGTGGCACACACGAGATTGGCGTTTTCTATCAGGAGTCTGTATCACGTAGTCAGTTTCACTTAGTTTCTTTTCATTGACATAAGGACCAGAGAAACGTGCTGACAATGACGCTCCTGGCACCGGCAACAATACAAGAACTTGGTCACCTGGCTGCAGTGAACGAGAAACAGCCTGGTTGTCATAGTGCCGTTTCATCCGTCTCTGTGAGGAAGACAGCGCTTCCTTTGCTAGAGCACAGGCACCATGTAGGCGCTCACGAAAGTGACTAACGTAGTCCAACACATTTTCTTTCACACACAACTCTTGTGATAAAAACTGATCCTTAAGGACTTTCATAGGTCCTCTCATGGTGTGTCCAAACACCAGTTCAGCTGGGCTGAACCCTAAGGATTCCTGTACTGTCTCACGGACAGCAAACAAAACTAGAGGAACTCCCTCATCCCAATCCTTCTCAGATTCCAAGCAATATTTACGGAGCATAGACTTCAGTGTCTGATGCCAACGTTCAAGTGCAACCTGAGACTCTGGGTGATATGCGCTTGACACACGGTGTGACAATAAAGTATGCCAGGTTTTTCTTCTTTAGCTCCTCCTCTGAGACAACACTAGAAAAACATTTAGCCAGGCTAATGTCAACCTTCTGGTTAGCGATCAGCTGCTCACGAGTGACTGGTAACTGTATTGCCTCAGCAACAAGTTCCACATCCTTCTTCCTTTCTCTGGGCTGTTGGTCAGACTGCACCAGCTTACCAGAGGTAGCACCCGAACTATCCTCTGGGTCACACTCTCTGAATAGAATCGTGTTCGACAAATATATCACGTCACCCACTTGTCGTGCTTGAACACATGTGACAGCACAAGCGGGGAACACATCTGGATAACCCTAGTGCCCCCCCCTCCATGTCCCCAGGTGTTGTAGTGCCCCTCCCTCCATGTCTCCAGGTGTTGTAGTGCCCCTTCCTCCATGTCTCCAGGTGTTGTAGTGCCCCTCCCTCCATGTCTCCAGGTGTTGTAGTGCTCCTTCCTCCATGTCTCCAGGTGTTGTAGTGCTCCTCCCTCCATGTCTCCAGGTGTTGTAGTGCCCCTCCCTCCATGTCTCCAGGTGTTGTAGTGCCCCCCCCTCCATGTCTCCAGGTGTTGTAGTGCTCCTTCCTCCATGTCTCCAGGTGTTGTAGTGCTCCTTCCTCCATGTCTCCAGGTGTTGTAGTGCTCCTTCCTCCATGTCTCCAGGTGTTGTAGTGCCCCTCCCTCCATGTCTCCAGGTGTTGTAGTGCCCCTCCCTCCATGTCTCCAGGTGTTGTAGTGCTCCTTCCTCCTTGTCCCCAGGTGTTGTAGTGCTCCTTCTTCCATGTCCCCAGGTGTTGTAGTGCCTCCCCCCCCTCCATGTCCCCAGGTTTTGTAGTGCTTCTTCTTCCATGTCCCCAGGTGTTGTAGTGCCCCTCCCTCCATGTCTCAAGGTGTTGTAGTGCCCCCCCCCCCATGTCTCCAGGTGTTGTAGTGCTCCTCCCTCCATGTCTCCAGGTGTTGTAGTGCCCCTTCCTCCATGTCCCCAGGTGTTGTAGTGCTCCTTCCGCCATGTCTCCAAGTGTTGTAGTGCCCCCCCTCCATGTCCCCAGGTGTTGTAGTGCTCCTTCCTCCATGTCCCCAGGTGTAGTGCTCCTTCTTCCAGGTGTTGTAGTGCCCCCCCCCCCCCTCCATGTCCCCAGGTGTTGTAGTGCCCCCCCTCCATGTCCCCAGGTGTTGTAGTGCCCCCCCTCCATGTCTCCAGGTGTTGTAGTGCTCCTTCTTCCATGTCTCCAGGTGTTGTAGTGCCCCCCCTCCATGTCCCCAGGTGTTGTAGTGCCCCCCCTCCATGTCTCCAGGTGTTGTAGTGCCCCTCCCTCCATGTCCCCAGGTGTTGTAGTGCCCCCCCCCCCCCTCCATGTCTCCAGGTGTTGTAGTCCTCCTCCCTCCATGTCTCCAGGTGTTGTAGTGCCCCTCCCTCCGTGTCCCCAGGTGTTGTAGTGCCCCCCCCCTCCATGTCCCCAGGTGTTGTAGTGCTCCTTCCTCCATGTCCCCAGGTGTTGTAGTGCTCCTTCCTCCATGTCTCCAGGTGTTGTAGTGCTCCCTCTTCCCAGATCTGTTTGTGCTGTATTGTCACCTCAAGGAGTATAACTCTGTTGGGATTAGGGTAGTTCCTAATCTCGGTTAACCCAGAATTGAAATATTTACGTAGTCTGTCCATAAGAGAGTAGGGTAGTTCCTGGTTCCTGGTTCCTGGTTCCCCTCCCAGAGAAATGTTATCTGAGGTTTCACCTCAACTGACCCAGTGATAAGACCCAGTCATAAATACACACTCATCATCGTGTTGTTCCTCCAGGATACTCCACCACCTCTCAGAAGCACCGGAACTTTGTCTCTGAGCCGATGGGGAACCGGTCTGTGAGAGACGTACCCGGGATCGGACCTGTACAGGGCCGCAGGCTAGAGGATAAGGGCGTTACCAGGTAGGTTCACTACATAGGAATAGTGTGCCAAATCAGAACCAACCATAGTTTCAGAACCAACCATAGTTTCTGAAATGTCTGGGAACTTTGGTCAATTTATGTGAGTAAATCCACCAATCACTGATGTGCTGCCCCAAGCTGGTGAGAGTAGACAACAACACATCCGCCATAATGATCCTCAACACGGGGGCCCCTCAGGGGTGCGTGCTTAGTCCCCTCCTGTACTCACTGTTCACCCACGACTCCAACGCCATCATTAAGTTTGCTGACGACACAGTGGTGGTAGGCCTGATCACCGACAACGATGAGACAGCCTATAGGGAGGAGGTCAGAGACCTGGCTGTGTGGTGCCAGGACAACAACCTCTCCCTCAACGTGATCAAGACAAAGGAGCTGATCGTGGACTGCAGGAAAAGGAGGGCCGAGCACGTCCCCATTAACACCGACGGGGATGTAGTGGAACAGGTTGAGAGCTTCAAGTTCCTCGGTGTCCACATCACCAACAAACTATCATGGTCCAAACACACCAACACAGCCGTGAAGAGGGCACGACAAAGCCTATTCCCCCTCAGGAGGCTGAAAAGATTTGGCATGGGACCTCACATCCTCAAAAAGTTCTACATCTGCACCATTGAGAGCATCTTCACTGGCTGGATCACCGCTTGGTATGGCAACTGCTTAGCATCTGACCGCAAGGCACTACACAGGGTAGTGCGTACGGCCCAGTACATCACTGGGGCCAAACTCTCTGCCATCCAGGACCACTATACCAAGCGGTGTCAGAGGAAGGCCCTAAAAATGGTCAAAGACTCCAGCCACCCAAGTCATAGACTGTTCTCTCTGCTACCGCACGGCAAGCGGTACCGGAGCGCCAAGTCTGGAACCAACAGGACCCTGAACAGATTCTACCCCCAAGCCATAAGACTGCAAAATAGTTAGTTAAATAGTTAACCAAATAGCTACAAGGAATATCTGCATTGACCCCTTTTGCACTAACTTTTTTGACTCATCACATACACTGCTGCTACTGTCTATTATCTATCCTGTTGCCTAGTCACTTTACCCCTACCTACAGTATACTGCTGCAACTGTCTATTATCTATCCTGTTGCCTAGTCACTTTACCCCTACCTACAGTATACTGCTGCTACTGTCTATTATCTATCCTGTTGTCTAGTCACTTTACCCCTACCTAGAGTATACTGCTGCTACTGTCTATTATCTATCCTGTTGTCTAGTCACTTTACCCCTACCTACAGTATACTGCTGCTACTGTCTATTATCTATCCTGTTGTCTAGTCACTTTACCCCTACCTACAGTATACTGCTGCTACTGTCTATTATCTATCCTGTTGTCTAGTCACTTTACCCCTACCTACAGTATACTGCTGCTACTGTCTATTATCTATCCTGTTGTCTAGTCACTTTACCCCTACCTACAGTATACTGCTGCTACTGTCTATTATCTATCCTGTTGTCTAGTCACTTTACCCCTACCTACAGTATACTGCTGCTACTGTCTATTATCTATCCTGTTGTCTAATCACTTTACCCCTACCTACAGTATACTGCTGCTACTGTCTATTATCTATCCTGTTGTCTAGTCACTTTACCCCTACCTACAGTATACTGCTGCTACTGTCTATTATCTATCCTGTTGTCTAGTCACTTTACCCCTACCTACAGTATACTGCTGCTACTGTCTATTATCTATCCTGTTGTCTAGTCACTTTACCCCTACCTACAGTATACTGCTGCTACTGTCTATTATCTATCCTGTTGTCTAGTCACTTTACCCCTACCTACAGTATACTGCTGCTACTGTCTATTATCTATCCTGTTGTCTAGTCACTTTACCCCTACCTACAGTATACTGCTGCTACTGTCTATTATCTATCCTGTTGTCTAGTCACTTTACCCCTACCTACAGTATACTGCTGCTACTGTCTATTATCTATCCTGTTGTCTAGTCACTTTACCCCTACCTACAGTATACTGCTGCTACTGTCTATTATCTATCCTGTTGTCTAATCACTTTACCCCTACCTACAGTATACTGCTGCTACTGTCTATTATCTATCCTGTTGTCTAGTCACTTTACCCCTACCTACAGTATACTGCTGCTACTGTCTATTATCTATCCTGTTGTCTAGTCACTTTACCCCTACCTACAGTATACTGCTGCTACTGTCTATTATCTATCCTGTTGTCTAGTCACTTTACCCCTACCTACAGTATACTGCTGCTACTGTCTATTATCTATCCTGTTGTCTAGTCACTTTACCCCTACCTACAGTATACTGCTGCTACTGTCTATTATCTATCCTGTTGTCTAGTCACTTTACCCCTACCTACAGTATACTGCTGCTACTGTCTATTATCTATCCTGTTGTCTAGTCACTTTACCCCTACCTACAGTATACTGCTGCTACTGTCTATTATCTATCCTGTTGTCTAGTCCCTTTACCCCTACCTACTGTATACTGCTGCTACTGTCTATTATCTATCCTGTTGTCTAGTCACTTTACCCCTCCCTACAGTATACTGCTGCTACTGTCTATTATCTATCCTGTTGTCTAGTCACTTTACCCCTACCTACAGTATACTGCTGCTACTGTCTATTATCTATCCTGTTGTCTAGTCCCTTTACCTCTACCTACAGTATACTGCTGCTACTGTCTATTATCTATCCTGTTGCCTAGTCACTTTATTCCTGCCAATATGTACATATCTACCTCAAATACCTCGTACCCCTGCACATGGACTCAGTAGTGGTACCCTGTGTATATAACCAAGTTATCATTGACTCAGTACTGGTACCCCGTGTATATAGCCAAGTTATCGTTACTCATTGTGTATTTATTATTACGTGTTTTACTTTTCTATTCTTCCTCTATTTTCTTTCTCTCTGCGTCGTTGGGAAGGGCCCGTAAGCATTTCACTGTTAGTCTACACCTGTTGTTTACGAAGTATGTAACAAATACAAGTTGGTTTGATCAACCAGAAGTTAAAGCTGTTGAAAATAAGTTTAAGCATTTCCCAAAAATATACCTATACTAGAGCTATACATAGTTTCAGAAAACTTTACCAGAACTTAACAGTAAATTACCCCGTTTTGTCTCTCCCAGGGCTGACCAGATGTTGGGCCAGTACCTGGTGAGTGGTCGAGACCAAGGCCAGTTCCAGGGCTATCTGAAAAATACCACAGGGGCCAACGCCAAGCAACAAAGTGACGCCTACAATGGAATGAGAGAGTGGACCAACAACAATATGTAGAGGAGAGCAGACATTCACTCACTGTCTCTGCTCCTTTCTGCTTTTCTACTCCTTACTAGGACTCTTCAGACCTACCTAGGTCAACTTTCAACTAATTATTAATAAGTCATTATTGATAAGTATTGATAAGTAATCTTGAGTAATCATAAAGTTGATAGTTATCTATAAGACACTGTACTTCCTTCTGTTCTTCTTGTCACATCCTTCAACTAAGACCCTGGGCCCTGTCCCCAGGTTAAAGTGATAGTTTTGGGTGCATTCTGTTTTGGAATAAATCTGGAATTAACTTTTTGTTCTTGTCCTGCTGTATTCTTGATGGCTGCAAAAGTCTTAAGAGTCAACACATTGTTACAGATGTCCTGGTGCTGTAACCGGGACTTCTCTTAATACTAAAATCATAAAAGCCCAATGAAGACGTTTATTTTTGTTACATCAATATCAAATAATTTCTGGTTAACAATTAAATACCTTACTGTGATTGTTTTCAATTAAAAAAGAAGAAAAACAAATGACATTTCTCAAGCAAGAATTTAGCTAGGACTGTCTGAGAGTGGTCTGAGAGAGGGGCCTAATCGGAGGGGCCTAATCGGAGGGGCCTAATCGGAGGAGCCTAATCGGAGGGGCCTAATCGGAGGGGCCTAATCGGAGGAGCCTAATCGGAGGGGCCTAATCGGAGGGGCCTAATCGGAGGAGCCTAGTCGGAGGGGCCTAATCGGAGGGGCCTAATCGGAGGGGCCTAATCGGAGGAGCCTAATCGGAGGAGCCTAATCGGAGGAGCCTAATCGGAGGGGCCTAATCGGAGGGGCCTAATCGGAGGGGCCTAATCGGAGGAGCCTAATCGGAGGAGCCTAATCGGAGGAGCCTAATCGGAGGGGCCTAATCGGAGGGGCCTAATCGGAGGGGCCTAATTGGAGGGATGTGCAACCTGAAGACTAGCTGTTATTGGCAGAGAGGAGAGAGGAGGGCAAACTCTCGTTATTGGTCTATTAACTATTGGTAATGTCAACAGGCAATCAAGCTGACATTTCAGGTGATCTTTTCAGACAGCTCTTACACGAAAAGGGCATTATCATAATGTTCACAATGTTATTCCAACCTCAGAGTGTGGAAATAGACCGGTAACTGCCAAAATAAAGGAAACACCAGCAAAGTGTCTTCACAATAATAATAATAATAATAATAATAATAATAATAATAATACACTTTATTTGTTAAGCGCTTTTCAATACATGTAAGAAGATGTTTCAAGTCATAAAATAATGTAATTAAAATATAGCCAAGAGCAGCAATGAACGGGGTTCACAGGATGACAGAAAGAACCAGAACTATCTTCCTTTATGTGACGGGGTTCACAGGATGACAGAAAGAACCAGAACTATCTTCCTTTATGTGACGGGGTTCACAGGATGACAGAAAGAACCAGAACTATCTTCCTTTATGTGACGGGGTTCACAGGATGACAGAAAGAACCAGAACTATCTTCCTTTATGTGACGGGGTTCACAGGATGACAGAAAGAACCAGAACTATCTTCCTTTATGTGACGGGGTTCACAGGATGACAGAAAGAACCAGAACTATCTTCCTTTATGTGACGGGGTTCACAGGATGACAGAAAGAACCAGAACTATCTTCCTTTATGTGACGGGGTTCACAGGATGACAGAAAGAACCAGAACTATCTTCCTTTATGTGACGGGGTTCACAGGATGACAGAAAGAACCAGAACTATCTTCCTTTATGTGACGGGGTTCACAGGATGACAGAAAGAACCAGATCAGTAGGATAACAAACAAACCAAGCATCGATCATGTAGGAACTATCTTCCTTTGTGTGCAGTCATGAGTCTAAATACAACATCTGGAATGATTCTGACGTATGGTTCATGAGGAGCAGAAGATTGCATTTTGATTCTGAGCATTAGCGTTACATACAGTTCCTTGCAAAAGTATTCATCCCCCTTGGTGTTTTTCCTATTTTGTTGCATTACAACCTGTAATTTAAATGGATTTTTATTTGTATTTCATGTAATGGACATACACAAAATAGTCCAAATTGGTGAAGTGAAATGAAAGAAATAACTTTTTTCCAAAAATTCTTTAAAAAAAAATGAATAACGGAAAAGTGGTACGTGCATATGTATTCACCCCCTTTGCAACCAAGATCTGGTGCAACCATTTACCTTCAGAAATCACATAATTAGTTAAATAAAGTCCACCTGTGTGCAATCTAAGTGTCACATGATCTGTCACATGATCTCAGTATATACTGTATACACCTGTTCTGAAAGGCCCCAGAGTCTGCAACACCACTAAGCAAGGGGCACCATGAAGACCAAGGGCTCTCCATACAGGTCAGGGACAAAGACTAAAATTGAGCTTTTTGGCCATCAAGGAAAACGCTATGTCTGGCGCAAACCCAACACCTCTCATCACCCCGAGAACACCATCCCCACAGTGAAGCATGGTGGTGGCAGCATCATGCAGTGGGGATGTTTTTCATCGGCAGGGACTGGGAAACTAGTCAGAATTGAAGGAACGATGGATGGCGCTAAATACAGGGAAATTATTGAGGGGAACCTGTTTCAGTCTTCCAGAGATTTGAGACTGGGACGGAGGTTCACCTTCCAGCAGGACAATGACCCTAAGCATACTGCTAAGCAACACTAAAGTTGTTTAAGGGGAATCATTTAAATGTCTTGGAATGGCCTAGTCAAAGCCCAGACCTCAATCTAATTGAGAATCTGTGATATGACTTAAAGATTGCTGTACACTAGCGGAACCCATCCAACTTGAAGGAGCTGGAGCAGTTTTGTCTTGAAGAATGGGCAAAAATCCCAGTGGCTAGATGTGCCAAGATTATAGAGACATACCCCAAGAGACTTGCAGCTGTAATTGCTGCAAAAGGTGGCTCTACAAAGTATTGACTTTGGGGGGGGTGAATAGTTATGCACGCTCAAGTTTTCTGTTTTATTGTCTTATTTCTTGTTTGTTTCACAATAGAAATATTTTGCATCTTCAAAGTGGTAGGCATGTTGTGTAAATCAAATGATACAAACCCCCCAAAAATGCCAAGGGGTATGAATACTTTAGCAAGCCACTGTATGCAAAGAATTAGTTGTTAATAGTTTCCTTGTTGTTTAAGATATCAATGCCACATTCAGCGTGGTTCATCTTAAGAACGTCCATGATAGAGATGACAAGTTTCACGTTGATAGGTCACTGTGGTCACTGTGAAGTAGATTTGAAGTGGTTTAAATGGACACGTAAAATCAGATTTGATATTTGTCAATAAATCATTGTTTGATCAATACCTTAGCTTTTCTCAAACTAAGTCAAGTCATGTGCTGTGGGCCTACAGTACATCGGGTGTCCTTTTTGTTATAAAAAAATATAATAAAAATGTAGGGGGTAGATCAACTTTAATAATGCAGATAGATTGTAGCTTCCATCAATGTAACTGTCTGCATCACTTCCAAGCCCAATGGTGTCATATGGTTTTAGCATATTATAAAATTATTATTATATTATGTATATTTTTTTGTGTATATGTCTACTGGCATAGTGTGGCATCAACATTCCTTTCTCAAACTCTTTGTTATTGTGATGAATCCAAAGACCACATTTTGGAGTGAATCTGACTTTTAGTCCATGAAAAGAAGAGGTTAATGAGAATACGTTTTTCAAAGTTTACAAGATGGAGTAAATTCTGTCTTGACGGACTTTCTGGGTCCTTGAGGCAAATGTGTTCAGCATGAGGAAAGACCCCTACATACAATGTCAAGTCTCTAAGTCAAACGGGGAGACGGATATGAGGGTTTAAGTGAGACTGCTTATAACAGCGCCACCTACAGGCCAATCTGTGCCATTCTTTTTGACCAGGTTACTCATGGCCTCTAGTTTCTGTGTGCCAAATTAGAAAACAAGTGACCAATCTATGCTGGAGTTATCTGACCATGTCTATGCTGGAGTTATCTGACCATGTCTATGCTGTGCTGTCAACCCCTAAGGAAGGAGAATGAAACAGATAGCTCATTCAAACCAGACATTAAAACCAGACATTAAAAGCATCTTTCTAAAAGTTTGTCTTCAGCAGGGATGTAAAGAGTCTCTGAATCTGCAAGCCTGACCTCCTCTGGCAGACCCTTCCAAAGTCTAGTGGCCCTTTGGCAAATGCCCGGTGTCCTTTAGTTTTCAACCTAGACTTTGGAATGGTCAACAGTGCCCTACCAGCGGATCTCAGGCTGCCTCCTGGCTCATAGGGAGATAAAAGATCAGTGATATAGGACGGGGCTAAACCAAGCCTTTAACGTGATTCATACTATTTTAATATCTATTCTAAAAGTGACTGGTAGCCAGTGTAGAGAAGCTAAAACAGGTGTGATATGGTTACATTGCCTGGACAAGGTGAGCTGCAGCATGTTGAATTAACTGTAGATGATGCAGTGATATCTGACAGACCTGTATACAAACTGTTACAGTAATCTGGGCATGAGGAAATAAAAGCATGCATAACTTTCTCCAGATCAGTGACTGAAATAAAATACTTGACTTGATCTATATTTCTTCGATGATAAACGCAGGACTGAACAACCTTTTTTACATGCAGCTCAAGGTTTAGGTCAGGGTCAAAGAAGACACCAAGGTTTCTTGCCGAAGGCTTTACATTGGTGGACAACTGACCAAGGTCATCTACAATCTGTGGTTTAGCAAGCTGGAGGGCAAATAAAACAACCTCTGATTTCGTATCAATGAGCTGGAGAAAATGGTCAGACATCCAACATTTGATGTCAGCAAGACACTTGTGTAGGGAAGCTACACTCACTGAGAAACGTTTGCCACATAGATATGAAGTGAACCAGAGGAGAGCAACGCCGGAGATTCCCACCCACCTCTCCAGCCGTTTGTTATGATTAATAGTATCAAACACTGCACTGAGATCCAGAAGAACTCGGATAGAGCGTTCACTGGCATCAGCAGCCAACAGAAGGTCCTTACTGACTTTCAATAAAGCAGTTTTAGTGCTGTGAAGTGAGCGGAAGCCCGACTGGACATTTTCGAATAAGTTGTTCATACTCAAATAAGACACCAATTGCTTGATCACAACTTTTTCTAAAATCTTTGACAAAAAATACAGTTTAGAGATTTGTCTATAATTACTAAGCGAGGAGCGATCTAGATAGATTGGACCAGAGCAGTTTTAAAGTAGGCTGGAAAGGAGCCAGTGGTCAGGGAGCTATTTACAATAGACAGAACGTCGGGGCCAACAGTAGGGATAACCTCTTAGTAGTCTAGTAGGGACCACGTCTAAGGGGCAGGGCCAACAGTAGGGATAACCTCTTAGTAGTCTAGTAGGGACCACGTCTAAGGGGCAGGGCCAACAGTAGGGATAACCTCTTAGTAGTCTAGTAGGGACCACGTCTAAGGGGCAGGGCCAACAGTAGGTATAACCTCTTAGTAGTCTAGTAGGGACCACGTCTAAGGGGCAGGGCCAACAGTAGGGATAACCTCTTAGTAGTCTAGTAGGGACCACGTCTAAGGGGCAGGGCCAACAGTAGGTATAACCTCTTAGTAGTCTAGTAGGGACCACGTCTAAGGGGCAGGGCCAACTCTAGGTATAACCTCTTAGTAGTCTAGTAGGGACCACGTCTAAGGGGCAGGGCCAACAGTAGGGATAACCTCTTAGTAGTCTAGTAGGGACCACGTCTAAGGGGCAGGGCCAACAGTAGGTATAACCTCTTAGTAGTCTAGTAGGGACCACGTCTAAGGGGCAGGGCCAACAGTAGGGATAACCTCTTAGTAGTCTAGTAGGGACCACGTCTAAGGGGCAGGGCCAACAGTAGGTATAACCTCTTAGTAGTCTAGTAGGGACCACGTCTAAGGGGCAGGGCCAACAGTAGGTATAACCTCTTAGTAGTCTAGTAGGGACCACGTCTAAGGGGCAGGGCCAACAGTAGGTATAACCTCTTAGTAGTCTAGTAGGGACCACGTCTAAGGGGCAGGGCCAACAGTAGCGATAACCTCTTAGTAGTCTAGTAGGGACCACGTCTAAGGGGCAGGGCCAACAGTAGGGATAACCTCTTAGTAGTCTAGTAGGGACCACGTCTAAGGGGCAGGGCCAACAGTAGGTATAACCTCTTAGTAGTCTAGTAGGGACCACGTCTAAGGGGCGGGGCCAACAGTAGGTATAACCTCTTAGTAGTCTAGTAGGGACCACGTCTAAGGGGCAGGGCCAACAGTAGGGATAACTTCTTAGTAGTCTAGTAGGGACCACGTCTAAGGGGCAGGGCCAACAGTAGGTATAACCTCTTAGTAGTCTAGTAGGGACCACGTCTAAGGGGCAGGGCCAACAGTAGGTATAACCTCTTAGTAGTCTAGTAGGGACCACGTCTAAGGGGCAGGGCCAACAGTAGGGATAACCTCTTAGTAGTCTAGTAGGGACCACGTCTAAGGGGCGGGGCCAACAGTAGGTATAACCTCTTTGTAGTCTAGTAGGGACCACGTCTAAGGGACAGGGCCAACAGTAGGTATAACCTCTTAGTAGTCTAGTAGGGACCACGTCTAAGGGGCAGGGCCAACAGTAGGTATAACCTCTTAGTAGTCTAGTAGGGACCACGTCTAAGGGGCAGGGCCAACAGTAGGGATAACCTCTTAGTAGTCTAGTAGGGACCACGTCTAAGGGGCCAACAGTAGGTATAACCTCTTAGTAGTCTAGTAGGGACCACGTCTAAGGGGCAGGGCCAACAGTAGGGATAACCTCTTAGTAGTCTAGTAGGGACCACGTCTAATGGGCCAACAGTAGGTATAACCTCTTAGTAGTCTAGTAGGGACCACGTCTAAGGGGCAGGGCCAACAGTAGGTATAACCTCTTAGTAGTCTAGTAGGGACCACGTCTAAGGGGCAGGGCCAACAGTAGGGATAACCTCTTAGTAGTCTAGTAGGGACCACGTCTAAGGGGCAGGGCCAACAGTAGGTATAACCTCTTAGTAGTCTAGTAGGGACCACGTCTAAGGGGCAGGGCCAACAGTAGGTATAACCTCTTAGTAGTCTAGTAGGGACCACGTCTAAGGGGCAGGGCCAACAGTAGGGATAACCTCTTAGTAGTCTAGTAGGGACCACGTCTAAGGGGCAGGGCCAACAGTAGGTATAACCTCTTAGTAGTCTAGTAGGGACCACGTCTAAGGGGCAGGGCCAACAGTAGGTATAACCTCTTAGTAGTCTAGTAGGGACCACGTCTAAGGGGCAGGGCCAACAGTAGGGATAACCTCTTAGTAGTCTAGTAGGGACCACGTCTAAGGGGCAGGGCCAACAGTAGGGATAACCTCTTAGTAGTCTAGTAGGGACCACGTCTAAGGGGCAGGGCCAACAGTAGGTATAACCTCTTAGTAGTCTAGTAGGGACCACGTCTAAGGGGCAGGGCCAACTCTAGGTATAACCTCTTAGTAGTCTAGTAGGGACCACGTCTAAGGGGCAGGGCCAACAGTAGGGATAACCTCTTAGTAGTCTAGTAGGGACCACGTCTAAGGGGCAGGGCCAACAGTAGGTATAACCTCTTAGTAGTCTAGTAGGGACCACGTCTAAGGGGCAGGGCCAACAGTAGGTATAACCTCTTAGTAGTCTAGTAGGGACCACGTCTAAGGGGCCAACAGTAGGTATAACCTCTTAGTAGTCTAGTAGGGACCACGTCTAAGGGGCAGGGCCAACAGTAGGGATAACCTCTTAGTAGTCTAGTAGGGACCACGTCTAAGGGGCAGGGCCAACAGTAGGGATAACCTCTTAGTCGTCTAGTAGGGACCACGTCTAAGGGGCAGGGCCAACAGTAGGGATAACCTCTTAGTAGTCTAGTAGGGACCACGTCTAAGGGGCGGGGCCAACAGTAGGGATAACCTCTTAGTAGTCTAGTAGGGACCACGTCTAAGGGACAGGGCCAACAGTAGGGATAACCTCTTAGTAGTCTAGTAGGGACCACGTCTAAGGGGCAGGGCCAACAGTAGGGATAACCTCTTAGTAGTCTAGTAGGGACCACGTCTAAGGGGCAGGGCCAACAGTAGGTATAACCTCTTAGTAGTCTAGTAGGGACCACGTCTAAGGGGCAGGGCCAACAGTAGGTATAACCTCTTAGTAGTCTAGTAGGGACCACGTCTAAGGGGCAGGGCCAACAGTAGGTATAACCTCTTAGTAGTCTAGTAGGGACCACGTCTAAGGGGCAGGGCCAACAGTAGGGATAACCTCTTAGTAGTCTAGTAGGGACCACGTCTAAGGGGCAGGGCCAACAGTAGGGATAACCTCTTAGTAGTCTAGTAGGGACCACGTCTAAGGGGCAGGGCCAACAGTAGGTATAACCTCTTAGTAGTCTAGTAGGGACCACGTCTAAGGGGCAGGGCCAACAGTAGGTATAACCTCTTAGTAGTCTAGTAGGGACCACGTCTAAGGGGCAGGAGGAGGAGGTCTTCATGTGGGCTACAATATCAAGGAGGAACTCAAAGGAGCAAAAGGAAGCAGTATTCGGTCTCTCTTAGAGTAGTTGCCTCAAGTGCCTCCTGACCAGAAATGCTTGTATGGTGCTTGCTACGGTCAATCTGGGATCTATTATTTATCTGTGAAGAATCGTAAAGAATGTTAGCAGAGATCAGGGGACGAGAGCATGGCACCAACAACACACTCAATTGTCTTCACCTCGTAAGGATCCAACCATTCTTTTTCCATTTCTGCCTAAAATGACATCCCCAAATCTAACTGCCTGTAGCTCAGGACCTGAAGCAAGGACATGCATATTCTTGTTACCATTTGAAAGGAAACACTTTGAAGTTTGTGGAAATGTGAAATTAATGTAGGAGAACATAACACAATAGATCTGGTAAAAGATAAAACAAAGAAAAGCCATACATTCAGATAGGAAGCTGGAGGTAATGTAGATGTTGTCTACAACAGGGCAACAGTGTATGCGCAAAGTTTCAGACTGATACCTTCAAGAATGAGGAAGCTACATAACATTTAGTATGAAGTTACCCAGGTGTCCCTTTCGAATTTGCCCAAATGTTCCCAAGCGGCCTCCAAGTGGCCGAATTGGTAAATTGAAACATTTTCAAGGACATAACTGTAGAAAACATACAAAAATGCTATGAAGTGAACTATTTAAGATAAGGGTCAAGTTAGCAGCCAACACTGATCTAATGTCATAAGTGAACACACCACAAACCACACACAAAGTAAAATATATATAGAGAGGAAGTTTACATACACTTAGGTTGGAGTCATTAAAACTTGTTTTTCAACCACTCCACAAATTTCTTGTTAACAAACTATAGTTTTGGCAAGTCGGTTAGGACATCTACTTTATGCATGACACAAGTAATTTTCCCAACAATTGTTTACAGACAGATTATTTCACTTCTAATTCACTGTATCACAATTCCAGTGGGGTCAGAAGTTTACATACACTAAGTTGACTGTGCCTTTAAACAGCTTGGAAAATTCCAGAAATTGATGTCATGGCTTTAGAAGATTCTGATAGGCGAATTGACATAATTTGAGTCAATTGGAGGTGTACCTGTGGATGTATTTCAAGGCCTACCTTCAAACTCAGTGCCTCATTGCTTGACATCATAGGAAAATCAAAGAAATCAGCCAAGACCTCAAAAAAGGTTCATCCTTGGGAGCAATTTCCAAACGCCTGAAGGTACCACTTTCATCTGTACAAACAATAGTACGCAAGTATAAACACCATGGGACCACACAGCCGTCATACCGCTCAGGAAGGAGATGCGTTCTGTCTCCTAGAGATGAACGTACTTTGATGCAAAAAGTGCAAATCAATCCCAGAACAACAGCAAAGGACCTTGTGAAGATGCTGGAGGAAACAGGTACAAAAGTATCTATATCCACAGTAAAACAAGTCCTATATCAACATAACCTGAAAGGCCGCTCAGCAAGGAAGAAGCAACTGCTCCAAAACCACCATAAAAAAGCCAGACTACGGTTTGCCACTGCACATGGGGACAAAGATCGTACTTTTTGGAGAAATGTCCTCTGTTCTGATGAAACAAAAATAGAACTGTTTGGCCATAATGACCATTGTTATGTTTGGAGGAAAAAGGGGGTCGCTTGCAAGCCGAAGAACACCATCCCAACCGTGAAGCACGGGGGTGGCAGCATCATGCTGTGGGGTGCTTTGCTGCAGGAGGTACTGGTGCACTTCACAAAATAGATGGCATCATGAGGAAGGAAAATTATGTGGATATATTGAAGCAACATCCCAAGACATCAGTCAGGAAGTTAAAGCTTGGTCACAAATGGGTCTTCCAAATGGACAATGACCCCAAGCATACTTCCAAAGTTGTGGCAAAATGGCTTAAGGACAACAAAGTCTAGGTATTGGAGTGGCCATCACAAAGCCCTGACCTCAATCCTATAGAACATTTGTGGGCAGAACTGAAAAAGCGTGTGCGAGCAAGGAGGCCTACAAACCTGACTCAGTTACACCAGCTCTGTCAAGAAGAATGGGCCAAAATTCACCCAACTTATTGTGGGAAGCTTGTGGAAGGTTACCCGAAACGTTTGATCCAAGTTAAACAATTTAAAGGCAATGCTACCAAATACTTTTTGAGTGCATGTAAACTTCTGACCCACTAGGAATGTGATGAAAGAAATAAAAGCTGAAATAAATAATTCTCTCTACTATTTTTCTGACAATTCACATTCTTAAAATAAAGTGGTGATCCTAACTGACCTAAAACAGGGAATTTTTACTAGGATTAAATGTCAAGAATTGTGAAAAACTGAATTGAATTGTATTTGGCTAAGGTGTATGTAAACTTCCGGCTTCAACTGTATATATATATATATGTGGAGAGAGAGAGAGAGAGAGAGAGAGAGAGAGAGAGAGAGAGAGAGAGAGAGAGAGAGAGAGAGAGAGAGAGAGAGAGAGAGAGAGAGAGAGAGAGAGAGAGAGAGAGAGAGAGAGAGAGAGAGAGAGAGAGAGAGAGAGAGAGAGAGAGAGAGAGAGAGAGAGAGAGAGAGAGAGAGAGAGAGAGAAAGAGAGAGAGAGAGAGAGAAAGAGAGAGAGAGAGAGAGAGAGAGAGAGAGAGAGACACACACAATATTAATTAATCTTGTTTTCTAGCCCAGTTGTGGTTGTTTTTTGTGGTGTCTTCAACTTTCTCTGTGAAGTTAGATTTAATTCTTCCCCCATCTCTGAGTTGCTGTCACCTCACTAAGAGTAGGCAGATTTAACAGACACATGCATGCACACACATCACCCTGGCATGTTGTTTTAAACCAACTGGTTGTTCCCATCTTCAGGGAATCGAAACTTTCCATTTCTCTCTAACTTTCGTTTCTGTTCAGAGGTGGAGCTAATGTTCACTAGGAGACAGAATATTGAAGCGGGGAGGGACCTACCTGATTGTCCAATAGAAACTTTATTTTTTGGAAGATATTTTGCTACTATTTGCTACGGTGTCTTGACAACAGTAGAGGAAGACTGCTCTAGCAGACAGAAAACAGAAGACAGAGAGACACCTCGTCAAGTTATATTGAACTGAATTCTCCATCCTCCACCTGAACCATGTCTGGAAACAAGAAAGGTAAGACTAATGATCTTTGCAGGATGTAGCTTTAGTTATACAACCCTGTATTGTGACCTTAGTATCATTATATGTTCCCGATAAGAGCGTCTGCTAAATGACTAAAATGTAAACGTAAATGTAATTATTTGGTAACACTTTACAAGAGGTAACATTTGCATAGGGTATATAATTACTAACGGTTATTGAATCACTTATAAATGCATTATGAACCATTAATAAATATGTATATTGCGTTGGTCCAAATAGTGCGATAACTAGTCAGAGCTTGCCAAATAGTGAGCCACTATTTACCTCCAGTTAATAACCATTTACAATTGCACTTACAAATGCTTATAATATTGAACCCTTATTTATCATCATGCAAATGTATGTTCAATGGTTGCACAGTTGAACATTTCTATTTTCTCACTTTTGGGTTTTGGTTTTCATGATGTGTCTGGCCAACTGTATATCCCGGACATTATTCAGTCATATAATTCCTAACATATTACTGCCCTTTACCAGATTATATCAAGACACTTACCACTTCTCTGTGAAAGTTGTTTATTTATAATACATTTGCAAAAAGTTATAGAAACCTGTTTTCGCTTTGTCATTATGGGGTATTGTGTGTAGATTGATGAGGGCAACAAATAATTTAAGCAATTTTACAATAAGGCTGTAACGTGACAAAATGTGGAAAAGGGGAAGGGGTCTGAATACTTTCCGAAGGCACTGTAACAGTAGGGCCTTGGATAAACTATCACTGTAAATACTATATCACTGTCCGGCTTTGGATAAACTGAATCACTGGATAAACTGTACCACCGGATAAACGGTATCACAATCGGGGCCTTGGATAAACAATGGATACACTGTTTCACTGCATAAATGATATCACTGTCCTGGTCTTCTATAAACTGTATCACTGGATACATTTTATAACTGTCAGGGCCTTGGATAAACTGTATCACAATCGGGGCCATGGATAAACAGTAACACAAGATACACTGTTTCACTGGATAAAATGTATCACTGTCCTGGCCTTGGATAAACCGTATCACTGTCAGGTCTTGGCTAAACTTTATCACTGGATAAACTGTATCAATGATGCGGTCCTTGGCAGGTCGAGAAAGCATCAAAAGGACCTAAACAAAGACTAACCTTCTCCCCTCCAAACGTCCCGCAAGGAGCCCTGGAAACCTGTTCTCCCGTAGAACGGGGTGGTGAATATAGTTAGGGTTCCCCTGCCTTGTTGTATAGAGTAGCATCTAATGGGAAAACTGGAGCGCCGCATCTCAGAGCTGCTCGCGTAATGGCATTTGGAGGCAAAAAGTGGAGGCAGGGAGGTTCAGGTCTGTAATCATACAGATCTCCTCCCAAGCATCTGGATCTAGGGTGTAAAACGAAGGCAGGGTGAAAAACGAAGGCAGTAAAGTGGCAGTAAAGTGCTCTGTCTTCCTAGGGAGTGAGGTGCCAATGACGTTAGTAAAATGGGGCGAGGGGCTGAGGTGGTCAGCCAGAGACGGCTCCACCGTGGGAGAGTTGCCAATGGATTCCTTCATATTGTGCATGTCCAGGCTCGGGGTAGAATCGTTGTTACAAACCCCGTGGCTTTAAACGCCTAGGGTGGATGGACAAGAGACCCGTAACATAATTCATGCAAATTAGAATCATGCAAATTAGAATCGTGACATGGAACAGTGAGAACAAAAACTACACGACAACCATAAACTACCGTCAAACATAAAAGGTTTATTGCTGAACACACGGTAAAGGTTTGGGAGAAAGGGCTGAGCAGGACCCAAGAAATGAAACAATAGTGTAAAACACCCCTAAACTGATCTTGCCTGCCTCAAGAACCGCTAAGCTACTGCTAATCATACAAAAGTACAGTGGGTGGTCCGCTCAGGTCTAACTAGTGTTTTTAGACAGATTTCTTCCTACGGGTAATGTACGCCTGTCAGAGGAACCGATGTGGATGTGGTGGAGGAGTCAGGCGCAGGACACAGAGGTTTCGTCCAACAGTCTTTAATAGTCCAAAGTGCAAAAGAGTAAACACGACCTCGACCAAAAACAGAGGCGAGGGAATTACGCAACCAAGCGTAAACACTAAACACAAAACAAACAGAGCGCAAACACGTAGCTCCGAAAGACAGGCAGACAACAACACACAAACTAACCAATACAAAACAGGGAACTTATAAGACACGTAATCAGAACACAAACAGACACAGGTGTACAAGACAGACCAAAGTAATCACACCACGAAACATACAACGGTGGCAGCTAGTACTCCGGGGACGGCGAACGCCGAAGCCTGCCCGAACCAGGAGGAGGAGCAGTCTCGGCCGAAACCGTGACAGTACCCCCCCCTTGCCTCGGGGACGGCCAGGAGGATGCGGACCCGGGCGCGTGGGATGCCCACGGTGGAACTCAGTCAGGAGGGATGGATCGAGGATGTCCCTCCTAGGCACCCAGCACCGTTCCTCCGGACCGTACCCCTCCCACTCCACGAGATACTGGAGACCACTCATCCGGCGCCTCGAGTCCAAGATGGTCCGGACCCTGTACGCCGGGGCTCCCTCGATGTCCAAGGGGGGCGGAGGGGTCTCTCCTATCTCATCTTCTTGGAGTGGGCCAGCTACCACCGGCCTGAGAAGAGACACATGGAACGAGGGGTTAATATTTTTGTACTCAATAGGCAGTTGTAACCTGTAACACACCTCGTTCAATCTTCTCAGGACTTTGAAGGGCCCCACAAACCGCCGACCCAGCTTCCGGCAGGGCAGGCGGAGGGGCAGGTTTCGAGTCGAGAGCCAGACTTGATCTCCCGGTGCGTACACCGGTCCCTCACTGCGGTGGCGATCGGCGCACGCCTTTTGTTGACGGATGGCCCGCTGCAGATGGACATGGGCAGCGTCCCACGTCTCCTCCGAGCGCCGAATCCACTCCTCCACCGCAGGGGCCTCGATCTGGCTCTCGTGCCACGGTGCCAGGACCGGCTGATACCCTAAAACACACTGGAAAGGTGTTAAGTTGGTGGAGGAGTGGCGGAGAGAGTTCTGGGCCATCTCTGCCCAGGGGATATACCTAGACCACTCCTCCGGCCGGTCCCGGCAATAGGACCTCAGAAACCTACCCACATCCTGGTTGACTCGTTCAACCTGCCCATTGCTCTCCGGGTGGTACCCCGAGGTAAGGCTCACCGAGACCCCCAAGCGTTCCATGAACGCCCCCCAGACTCTGGAGGTGAACTGGGGACCTCGGTCAGACACAATATCCTCGGGGACCCCATAGTGCCGGAACACGTGGGTAAATAGGGCCTCGGCGGTTTGTAGGGCAGTAGGGAGACCCGGCATTGGGAGGAGACGACAGGCCTTGGAAAACCGATCCACAACGACCAAAATGGTGGTATTCCCCTGGGAAGGGGGTAGGTCGGTCACAAAATCCACCGAGAGGTGGGACCATGGTCGTTGTGGAACGGGCAGGGGATGTAACTTACCCCTGGGCAAATGTCTAGGCGCCTTACACTGGGCGCACACCGAGCAGGAGGAGACATAAACCCTCACATCCCTAGCTAACGTTGGCCACCAGTATTTCACGCAAAGGCAGTGCACTGTCCGGCCAATCCCTGGATGTCCAGAGGAGGGTGATGTATGAGCCCAATAAATAAGACGATCACGAACCTCGAGCGGAACGTACGTCCGCCCCACAGGACACTCGGGGGGAGTAGGGTCGGTACGCAGTGCCCGCTCGATTTCCGCATCGACCTCCCATACCACCGGAGCCACCAGACAGACTCCGGCAGTATGGAAGTAGGCTCAATGGACCTCTCCTCTGTGTCATACCGCCGGGACAGGGCGTCTGCCTTACCGTTCTGGGACCCTGGGATGTATGTGATCTTAAAAACAAACCGGGTCAGGAACATGTTCCACCTAGCCTGACGAGGGTTCAATCTCCTAGCTGCCCGGATGTACTCCAGGTTACGGTGATCAGTCAGAATGAGGAAAGGGTGTTGAGCCCCCTCAAGCCAATGCCTCCACATCTTTAGGGCCTGGACTACAGCTAACAGCTCCCTGTCCCCAACGTCATAATTGCGCTCCGCCGAGCTGAGCTTCTTGGAGTAGAACGCACAGGGGCGGAGCTT
This sequence comes from Coregonus lavaretus, assembly GCF_964263955.1. Taxonomy (NCBI): domain Eukaryota; kingdom Metazoa; phylum Chordata; class Actinopteri; order Salmoniformes; family Salmonidae; genus Coregonus; species Coregonus lavaretus. The sequence continues at coordinate 49,001 of NW_028166266.1, read as the reverse complement.
AGGTGGCGTGCCGGACCGTTGTGACAGGACTGCCCCAATACCGGTCTCGGACGCGTCTACCTCAACTTGGAATGGTAAAGAGGGATCCGGATGCGCCAGCACCGGGGCCGAGGTGAACAGGTTCTTCAGTTTGACAAATGCCCTGTCCGCCTCAGCTGACCACTGCAAACGAACCGGACCCCCCTTTAGTAGGGACGTAATGGGAGCTGCAACCTGTCCAAAGCCCCGGATAAACCTCCGGTAGTAATTAGCAAAACCCAAGAACTGCTGCACCTCTTTTACAGTGGTTGGAGTTTGCCAATTACGCACAGCCGACACACGGTCTACCTCTATCTCCACACCAGACGCGGACAACCGATAACCCAAAAAGGAGACGGACTCCTGGAAGAACAGGCATTTCTCTGCCTTGACATACAGGTCATGCTCCAACAGTCTTCTCAACACTCGGCGCACCAGGGCTACATGCTCGGCTCATGTAGAAGAGTACACTAGGATGTCGTCGATGTACACTACCACACCCTGCCCATGCATGTCCCGGAAAATCTCGTCAACAAAGGATTGGAAGACTGAAGGAGCATTCATTAGCCCGTATGGCATGACGAGATACTCGTAATGACCCGAGGTGGTGCTAAATGCCGTTTTCCATTCATCCCCCTCCCTAATGCGCACCAGATTGTACGCGCTCCTGAGATCCAACTTTGTGAAGGACCGCGCTCCGCGTAATGACTCCGTCATAGTCGCAATCAGTGGAAGAGGGTAACTATACTTAACCGTGATCTGATTGAGACTACGGTAATCAATACACGGGCGCAAACCCCCGTCCTTCTTCTTCACAAAGAAGAAACTCGAGGAAACCGGGGAAGTGGAGGACCGTATGTATCCCTGTGCCAAGGACTCGGCTATGTAAGTCTCCATAGCCGCTGTCTCCTCTTGAGACAAGGGATACACACGGCTCCGTGGAAGAGCCGCTCCTGTTTGGAGATTTATCGCACAGTCCCCCTGTCTATGAGGTGGTAGCCGTGTTGCCCTCGCTTTGCTGAACACAAGTGCTAAGTCCTCATACTCAGGGGGAATGCGCATTGCGGGCACTTGGTTCGGACTCTCTACCGAGGTCGCCCCTAAGGAAACACCTAGACATCTCCCTACACACTGGGCAGACCACTCCATAAGAGCCCTCTGTTGCCACGCAATGGTAGGATCATGTCGCTTAACCAAGGAAGCCCCAGCACCACGGAGTACACAGGAGAGTCAATCAGATAAAACTGAATGATCTCCTCATGACCCCCCTGCGTCGTCATCTTAAGTGGTGCTGTGACTTCTCTGATCAGCCCCGACCCCAACGGCCGGCTGTCTAAGGCGTGGACAGGAAAGGGGGCTTCTACCGGCCGAAGGGGAATTCCTAATCTATAACAAAATGCCCGATCAATAAAATTCCCAGCTGCGCCTGAATCTACTAGCGCCTTATGCTGGGAATGAGGTGCCACCTGTGGAAAGCTCACAGGAATACTCATGTGACCAACAGAGAGCTCTGGGTAAGTGGGGCGCCTACTCACCTGAAATGACTCCTCAGTGCGTGACCTGTTGTCCCCTCTCCCAGGAGACCCTCCCCAGCACCTGGCCGCGGTGTGTCCTCCACGGCCACAGTTGGTGCAGGGGTTGGCCCCCCTCGGGTTCTCTCTCCTCCTCTCTCTAGCGCCAGCACCCCCGAGCTCCATGGGAATCGGCTCGGAGGTGCTGGAGGGTGGAATGGACGACCCCCACTCGGGACGTCCGCGGGTAGCCAGCAGGGTGTCTAGACGGATGGAAATGTCCACCAACTGGTCGAACGACAGGTTGGTGTCCCTGCAGGCCAGCTCACGACGAACGTCCTCTCGTAGGCTACACCGGTAGTGGTCGATGAGGGCCCTCTCATTCCACCCCGCATCCGCCGCTAGCGTCCGGAACTCCAGTGCGAACTCCTGTGCGCTCCTCTTCCCCTGTCGGAGGTGGAACAGACGCTCCCCCGCCGCTTTCCCCTCAGGTGGATGATCGAAGACTGCCCTGAAGCGGCGGGAGAACTCCGCGTAGGTGATGGTGGCGGCGTCTATTCCCCTCCATTCGGCGTTGGCCCACTCCAATGCCTTGCCGGATAGACAGGAGATGAGGGCGGAGACGCTCTCGTATCCCGAGGGCGCTGGGTGTATAGTAGCCAGGTAGAGTTCCACCTGCAGGAGGAACCCCTGACACCCGGCTGCAGAACCGTTAAATGCCCTCGGGAGCGAGAGCCGGATGCCACTGGGTTCCGGTGCTGAGAGAGGAGGACTGGCCGTTGGTGATGGGATGGTGTAAGAAGGCGTGGGCACCTCTCCAGTCACCAACCGGCGCAGAGTGTTGGACACCTCGTCCATGGCGGCCCCAAGTTGCCGGATCATAGTGTCCTGATAGCTGATCCGTTCTTCCAGCGACTTGGGTGCCACCACTGCTCCTGCTGACTCCATAGTGGTGTGTTGTTCTGTCAGAGGAACCGATGTGGATGTGGTGGAGGAGTCAGGCGCAGGACACAGAGGTTTCGTCCAACAGTCTTTAATAGTCCAAAGTGCAAAAGAGTAAACACGACCTCGACCAAAAACACACTACAAGTGCCCAACGCATAAGGCGTTGGTTCTGGTTGTACATCCGGTGGAGAAAAACTAAGGGGTTATGGTCAGTATACACTATCACTGGTAATGCACTGGAACCAACATAAACTTCAAAGTACTGAAGAGCTAACAACAAAGCTAGAGCTTCTTGTTCAATGGTGGAATAGTTTGTCTGACATTTGTTAAATTTCCGTGAAAAATAACAGACAGGATGGTCCACTCCACTCTGGTCCTGCTGCAGTAGAACAGCACCAGCACCTCTGGCACTTGCATCTACCTCCAGTTTAAACGGTCGTTCAAAATCTGGCGCAGCAAGAACAGGAGTACTACATAAGAGTGCTTTAGCAGTGTTGAAAGCAGTACGACAATCTTCAGACCATACACATTTTCTCGCCGGACTGAGCAAATCCGTTAATGGAGCAACTACCGCAGAGAATTTTTTACAGAAACTACGGTAGTAGCCAACCATCCCTAAAAAGCGGCGTAGCTCTCTTCTGGTGGTAGGTGCGGGAAATGCATTTATAGCTGAGACCTTGGCATCTACAGGGCGCACCTGACCATGGCCGACCTGTTTACCGAGATAAGTAACAGTGGCCTTCCCAAACTCGCACTTTGCTAAGTTCAGGGTTAGAGAAGCGGCTGCTAGACTTTCACACACTACCCTTAGAGTTGTAATATGATCAGACCACTCAGTCGAATAAATTACCAGATCATCAAGGTAAGCACTACAATTAGGAACTCCAGCCAATACTGTGTTAACCAGGCATTGGAAAGTGGCTGGTGCGTTCCGTATCCCAAATGCCATGACAGCATATTGTAGGAAGTGATCTGGGGTCACAAAGGCAGCGATGTCGGAGGCACGTGAGGTTAACGGCACCTGCCAGTAACCTTTTAGAAGATCTAGTTTGGTTACATAAGTAGCAGCACCAACAGTATCAATACAGTCATCTAGTCTGGGTAACGGGAACGAGTCGGGCACTGTGACAGCATTGACCTTCCGATAGTCCGTACATAACCTGGATGTCCCATCAGGTTTAGGAACCAGAATGCACGGAGAACTCCAAGGACTTGAACTTGGCATAGCCAGGTTATTCTCCAGCAAATAACCGACCTCATCCCTCATTATCTTTCTTTTAGAGACGTTGATAAGCATGTTGCTTGATAGGTGCAGCGTTTCCAACATTAATGTCATGTTCTAACACATTTGTGCATGTAGGAACATCATTAAAAAGACATGGAAAGCTGTGTAATAGTCTCACAATATCATCTGACTGTCCGTCCGTTAAATGAATCAGGCTTGATGGGAGAGACAGTAGCATCTCTGAATTGGGCAATCTTGAATTGGGCAATCCAAACCATCTCCGTCCACATCATTAACATGACTTCCCACTACAGCCGCAGCAACAATAGAGACAGCCGTCTCGGCCAGTTTCTCTGGACTGTCTATCTGAGTGACGGGTCTGGTGTGGTATGTCTTCAACATGTTAACGTGGCACACACGAGATTGGCGTTTTCTATCAGGAGTCTGTATCACGTAGTCAGTTTCACTTAGTTTCTTTTCAATGACATAAGGACCAGAGAAACGTGCTGACAATGACGCTCCTGGCACCGGCAACAATACAAGAACTTGGTCACCTGGCTGCAGTGAACGAGAAACAGCCTGGTTGTCATAGTGCCGTTTCATCCGTCTCTGTGAGGAAGACAGCGCTTCCTTTGCTAGAGCACAGGCACCATGTAGGCGCTCACGAAAGTGACTAACGTAGTCCAACACATTTTCTTTCACACACAACTCTTGTGATAAAAACTGATCCTTAAGGACTTTCATAGGTCCTCTCATGGTGTGTCCAAACACCAGTTCAGCTGGGCTGAACCCTAAGGATTCCTGTACTGTCTCACGGACAGCAAACAAAACTAGAGGAACTCCCTCATCCCAATCCTTCTCAGATTCCAAGCAATATTTACGGAGCATAGACTTCAGTGTCTGATGCCAACGTTCAAGCGCACCCTGAGACTCTGGGTGATATGCGCTTGACACACGGTGTGACAATAAAGTATGCCAGGTTTTTCTTCTTTAGCTCCTCCTCTGAGACAACACTAGAAAAACATTTAGCCAGGCTAATGTCAACCTTCTGGGTAGCGATCAGCTGCTCACGAGTGACTGGTAACTGTATTGCCTCAGCAACAAGTTCCACATCCTTCTTCCTTTCTCTGGGCTGTTGGTCAGACTGCACCAGCTTACCAGAGGTAGCACCCAAACTATCCTCTGGGTCACACTCTCTGAATAGAATCGTGTTCGACAAATATATCACGTCACCCACTTGTCGTGCTTGAGCACATGTGACAGCACAAGCGGGGAACACATCTGGATAACCCTAGTGCCCCCCCCCTCCATGTCCCCAGGTGTTGTAGTGCCCCTCCCTCCATGTCTCCAGGTGTTGTAGTGCCCCTTCCTCCATGTCCCCAGGTGTTGTAGTGCTCCTCCCTCCATGTCCCCAGGTGTTGTAGTGCCCCCCCTCCATGTCCCCAGGTGTTGTAGTGCTCCTTCCTCCATGTCTCCAGGTGTTGTAGTGCCCCCCCTCCATGTCTCCAGGTGTTGTAGTGCCCCTCCCTCCATGTCTCCAGGTGTTGTAGTGCCCCTCCCTCCATTCCCCAGGTGTTGTAGTGCCCCTCCCTCCATGTTCCCAGGTGTTGTAGTGCTCCTTCCTCCATGTCTCCAGGTGTTGTAGTGCTCCTTCCTCCATGTATCCAGGTGTTGTAGTGCCCCTCCCTCCATGTCTCCAGGTGTTGTAGTGCCCCTCCCTCCATGTCTCCAGGTGTTGTAGTCCTCCTCCCTCCATGTCCCCAGGTGTTGTAGTGCCCCTCCCTCCATGTCTCCAGGTGTTGTAGTGCCCCTCCCTCCATGTCTCCAGGTGTTGTAGTGCTCCTTCCTCCTTGTACCCAGGTGTTGTAGTGCTCCTTCTTCCATGTCCCCAGGTGTTGTAGTGCCCCTCCCTCCATGTCCCCAGGTGTTGTAGTGCCCCTCCCTCCATGTCCCCAGGTGTTGTAGTGCCCTCCCTCCATGTCCCCAGGTGTTGTAGTGCTCCTTCCTCCGTGTCCCCAGGTGTTGTAGTGCTCCTCCCTCCATGTCCCCAGGTGTTGTAGTGCCCCCCCCCCCCCCTCCATGTCCCCAGGTTTTGTAGTGCTTCTTCTTCCATGTCCCCAGGTGTTGTAGTGCCCCTCCCTCCATGTCTCCAGGTGTTGTAGTGCCCCCCCTCCATGTCTCCAGGTGTTGTAGTGCCCCTTCCTCCATGTCCCCAGGTGTTGTAGTGCTCCTTCCTCCATGTCTCCAGGTGTTGTAGTGCTCCTTCTTCCATGTCTCCAGGTGTTGTAGTGCTCCTTCCTCCATGTCCCCAGGTGTTGTAGTGCTCCCTCTTCCCAGATCTGTTTGTGCTGTATTGTCACCTCAAGGAGTATAACTCTGTTGGGATTAGGGTAGTTCCTAATCTCGGTTAACCCAGAATTGAAATATTTACGTAGTCTGTCCATAAGAGAGTAGGGTAGTTCCTGGTTCCTGGTTCCTGGTTCCCCTCCCAGAGAAATGTTATCTGAGGTTTCACCTCAACTGACCCAGTGATAAGACCCAGTCATAAATACACACTCATCATCGTGTTGTTCCTCCAGGATACTCCACCACCTCTCAGAAGCACCGGAACTTTGTCTCTGAGCCGATGGGGAACCGGTCTGTGAGAGACGTACCCGGGATCGGACCTGTACAGGGCCGCAGGCTAGAGGATAAGGGCGTTACCAGGTAGGTTCACTACGTAGGAATAGTGTGCCAAATCAGAACCAACCATAGTTTCTGAAATGTCTGGGAACTTTGGTCAATTTATGTGAGTAAATCCACCAATCACTGATGGGCTGCCCCAAGCTGGTGAGAGTAGACAACAACACATCCGCCATGCTGACCCTCAACACGAGGGCCCCTCAGGGGTGCGTGCTTAGTCCCTTCCTGTACTCACTGTTCACCCACGACTAAAACACCTTCATTAAGTTTTCTGAAAACATGACGGTGGTAGGCCTAATCACCAACGATGATGAGACAACCTATAAGGAGGAGGTCAGAGACCTGGCAGTGTGGTGCCAGGACAACAACCTCTCCCTCAACGTGATCAAGACAAAGGAGCTGATCATGGACTACAGGAAAAGGAGGGCCGAGCACGCCCCCATTAACACCGACGGGGCTGTAGTGGAGCAGGTCGAGAGCTTCAAGTTCCTCGGTGTCCAGATCACTAAGGATCTATCATGGTCCAAACACACCAAGACAGTTGTGAAGAGGGCACGACAAAGCCTATTCCCCCTCAGGAGGCTGAAAAGATTTGGTATGGGTCCTCACATCCTCAAAAAGTTCTACATCTGCACCATTGAGAGCATCTTCACTGGCTGGATCACTGCTTGGTATGGCAACTGCTTAGCATCTGACCACAAGGCGCTACAGAGGGTATTGTGTACGGCCCAGTACATCCCTGGGGCCAAGCTTCCTGCCATCCAGGATCTCTTTACCAAGCAATGTCAGAGGAAGGCCCTAAAAATGGTCAAAGACTCCAGCCACCCTAGTCATAGACTGTTCTGTCTGCTACCGCACGGCAAGCGGTACCGATGCACCAAGTCTGGAACCAACAGGACCCTGAACAGCTTCTACCCCCAAGCCATAAGTCTGCAAAATAGTTAGTTAAATAGTTAACCAAATAGCTACCCGGAATATCTGCATTGACCCCTTTTGCACTAACTTTTTTGACTCATCACATACACTGCTGCTACTGTTTATTATCTATCCTGTTGCCTAGTCACTTTACCCCTACCTACAGTATACTGCTGCTACTGTCTATTATCTATCCTGTTGTCTAGTCACTTTACCCCTACCTACAGTATACTGCTGCTACTGTCTATTATCTATCCTGTTGTCTAGTCACTTTACCCCTACCTACAGTATACTGCTGCTACTGTCTATTATCTATCCTGTTGTCTAGTCACTTTACCCCTACCTACAGTATACTGCTGCTACTGTCTATTATCTATCCTGTTGCCTAGTCACTTTACCCCTACCTACAGTATACTTCTGCTACTGTCTATTATCTATCCTGTTGTCTAGTCACTTTACCCCTACCTACAGTATACTGCTGCTACTGTCTATTATCTATCCTGTTGTCTAGTCCCTTTACCCCTACCTACAGTATACTGCTGCTACTGTCTATTATCTATCCTGTTGTCTAGTCACTTTACCCCTACCTACAGTATACTGCTGCTACTGTCTATTATCTATCCTGTTGTCTAGTCACTTTACCCCTACCTACAGTATACTGCTGCTACTGTCTATTATCTATCCTGTTGCCTAGTCACTTTACCCCTACCTACAGTATACTGCTGCTACTGTCTATTATCTATCCTGTTGTCTAGTCACTTTACCCCTACCTACAGTATACTGCTGCTACTGTCTATTATCTATCCTGTTGTCTAGTCCCTTTACCCCTACCTACAGTATACTGCTGCTACTGTCTATTATCTATCCTGTTGTCTAGTCCCTTTACCCCTACCTACAGTATACTGCTGCTACTGTCTATTATCTATCCTGTTGTCTAGTCACTTTACCCCTACCTACAGTATACTGCTGCTACTGTCTATTATCTATCCTGTTGTCTAGTCACTTTACCCCTACCTACAGTATACTGCTGCTACTGTCTATTATCTATCCTGTTGCCTAGTCACTTTACCCCTACCTACAGTATACTGCTGCTACTGTCTATTATCTATCCTGTTGTCTAGTCACTTTACCCCTACCTACAGTATACTGCTGCTACTGTCTATTATCTATCCTGTTGTCTAGTCACTTTACCCCTACCTACAGTATACTGCTGCTACTGTCTATTATCTATCCTGTTGTCTAGTCCCTTTACCCCTACCTACAGTATACTGCTGCTACTGTCTATTATCTATCCTGTTGTCTAGTCACTTTACCCCTACCTACAGTATACTGCTGCTACTGTCTATTATCTATCCTGTTGTCTAGTCACTTTACCCCTACCTACAGTATACTGCTGCTACTGTCTATTATCTATCCTGTTGTCTAGTCACTTTACCCCTACCTACAGTATACTGCTGCTACTGTCTATTATCTATCCTGTTGCCTAGTCACTTTACCCCTACCTACAGTATACTTCTGCTACTGTCTATTATCTATCCTGTTGTCTAGTCACTTTACCCCTACCTACAGTATACTGCTGCTACTGTCTATTATCTATCCTGTTGTCTAGTCCCTTTACCCCTACCTACAGTATACTGCTGCTACTGTCTATTATCTATCCTGTTGTCTAGTCACTTTACCCCTACCTACAGTATACTGCTGCTACTGTCTATTATCTATCCTGTTGTCTAGTCACTTTACCCCTACCTACAGTATACTGCTGCTACTGTCTATTATCTATCCTGTTGCCTAGTCACTTTACCCCTACCTACAGTATACTGCTGCTACTGTCTATTATCTATCCTGTTGTCTAGTCACTTTACCCCTACCTACAGTATACTGCTGCTACTGTCTATTATCTATCCTGTTGTCTAGTCCCTTTACCCCTACCTACAGTATACTGCTGCTACTGTCTATTATCTATCCTGTTGTCTAGTCCCTTTACCCCTACCTACAGTATACTGCTGCTACTGTCTATTATCTATCCTGTTGTCTAGTCACTTTACCCCTACCTACAGTATACTGCTGCTACTGTCTATTATCTATCCTGTTGTCTAGTCACTTTACCCCTACCTACAGTATACTGCTGCTACTGTCTATTATCTATCCTGTTGCCTAGTCACTTTACCCCTACCTACAGTATACTGCTGCTACTGTCTATTATCTATCCTGTTGTCTAGTCACTTTACCCCTACCTACAGTATACTGCTGCTACTGTCTATTATCTATCCTGTTGTCTAGTCACTTTACCCCTACCTACAGTATACTGCTGCTACTGTCTATTATCTATCCTGTTGTCTAGTCCCTTTACCCCTACCTACAGTATACTGCTGCTACTGTCTATTATCTATCCTGTTGCCTAGTCACTTTACCCCTACCTACAGTATACTGCTGCTACTGTCTATTATCTATCCTGTTGTCTAGTCACTTTACCCCTACCTACAGTATACTGCTGCTACTGTCTATTATCTATCCTGTTGTCTAGTCACTTTACCCCTACCTACAGTATACTGCTGCTACTGTCTATTATCTATCCTGTTGTCTAGTCACTTTACCCCTACCTACAGTATACTGCTGCTACTGTCTATTATCTATCCTGTTGTCTAGTCACTTTACCCCTACCTACAGTATACTGCTGCTACTGTCTATTATCTATCCTGTTGTCTAGTCACTTTACCCCTACCTACAGTATACTGCTGCTACTGTCTATTATCTATCCTGTTGCCTAGTCACTTTACCCCTACCTACAGTATACTGCTTCTACTGTCTATTATCTATCCTGTTGTCTAGTCACTTTACCCCTACCTACAGTATACTGCTGCTACTGTCTATTATCTATCCTGTTGTCTAGTCCCTTTACCCCTACCTACAGTATACTGCTGCTACTGTCTATTATCTATCCTGTTGCCTAGTCACTTTACCCCTACCTACAGTATACTGCTGCTACTGTCTATTATCTATCCTGTTGTCTAGTCACTTTACCCCTACCTACAGTATACTGCTGCTACTGTCTATTATCTATCCTGTTGCCTAGTCCCTTTACCCCTACCTACAGTATACTGCTGCTACTGTCTATTATCTATCCTGTTGTCTAGTCACTTTATCCCTGCCAATATGTACATATCTACCTCAAATACCTCGTACCCCTGCACATGGACTCAGTAGTGGTACCCCGTGTATATAACCAAGTTATCATTGACTCAGTACTGGTACCCCGTGTATATAGCCAAGTTATCGTTACTCATTGTGTATTTATTATTACGTGTTTTACTTTTCTATTATTTCTCTATTTTCTTTCTCTCTGCATCGTTGGGAAGGGCCCGTAAGCATTTCACTGTTAGTCTACACCTGTTGTTTACGAAGTATGTGACGAATACAAGTTGTTTTGATCAACCAGAAGTTAAAACTGTTGAAAATAAGTTTAAGTATTTCCCAAAAATATACCTATACAAGAGCTATACATAGTTTCAGAAAACTTTACCAGAACTTAACAGTAAATTACCCCATTTTGTCTCTCCAAAGGGCTGACCAGATGTTGGGCCAGTACCTGGTGAGTGGTCGAGACCAAGGCCAGTTCCAGGGCTATCTGAAAAATACCACAGGGGCCAACGCCAAGCAACAAAGTGACGCCTACAATGGAATGAGAGAGTGGACCAACAACAATATGTAGAGGAGAGCAGACATTCACTCACTGTCTCTGCTCCTTTCTGCTTTTCTACTCCTTACTAGGACTCTTCAGACCTTCCTAGGTCAACTTTCAACTAACTATTAATAAGTAATTATTGATAAGTGGGGCGGCAGGTAGCTTAGTGGATAAGAGCGTTGTGCCAGTAATCGAAAGGTCGCTGGTTCTAATCCCCGAGCCGACTAGGTGAAAAATCTGCTGATGTGCCCTTGAGCAAGGCACTTAACCCTAATTGCTCATGTAAGTCGCTCTGGATAAGAGCGTCTGCTAAATGACGTTAATTAGTTATAAGTATTGATAAGTAATCTTGAGTAATCATAAAGTTGATAGTTATCTATAAGACACTGTACTTCCTTCTGTTCTTCTTGTCACATCCTTCAACTAAGACCCTGGGCCCTGTCCCCAGGTTAAAGTGATAGACTAAGGCCCTGGGCCCTGTCCCCAGGTTAAAGTGATAGACTAAGGCCCTGGGCCCTGTCCCCAGGTTAAAGTGATAGACTAAGACCCTGGGCCCTGTCCCCAGGTTAAAGTGATAGACTAAGACCCTGGGCCCTGTCCCCAGGTTAAAGTGATAGACTAAGACCCTGGGCCCTGTCCCCAGGTTAAAGTGATAGACTAAGACCCTGGGCCCTGTCCCCAGGTTAAAGTGATAGACTAAGGCCCTGGGCCCTGTCCCCAGGTTAAAGTGATATACTAAGACCCTGGGCCCTGTCCCCAGGTTAAAGTGATAGCTTTGGGTGCATTCTGTTTTGGAATAAATCTGGAATTAACTTCTTGTTGTTGTCCTGCTGTATTCTTGATGGCTGCAAAAGTCTTAAGAGTCAACACATTGTTACAGATGTCCTGGTGCTGTAACCGGGACTTCTCTTAATACTAAAATCATAAAAGCCCAATGAAGACGTTTATTTTTGTTATATCAATATCACATAATTTCTGGTTAACAATTAAATACCTTACTGTGATTTTCAATTAAAAAAGAAGAAAAACAAATGACATTTCTCAAGCAAGAATTTAGCTAGGACTGTCTGAGAGTGGTCTGAGAGAGGGGCCTAATCGGAGGGGCCTAATCGGAGGGGCCTAATCGGAGGGGCCTAATCGGAGGAGCCTAATCGGAGGAGCCTAATCGGAGGGGCCTAATCGGAGGGGCCTAATCGGAGGGGCCTAATCGGAGGGGCCTAATCGGAGGAGCCTAATCGGAGGGGCCTAATCGGAGGGGCCTAATCGGAGGAGCCTAATCGGAGGAGCCTAATCGGAGGGGCCTAATCGGAGGGGCCTAATCGGAGGAGCCTAATCGGAGGGATGTGCAACCTGAAGACTATACTGTTATTGGCAGAGAGGAGAGAGGAGGGCAAACTCTCGTTATTGGTCTATTAACTATTGGTAATGTCACCAGGCAATCAAGCTGACATTTCAGGCGGTCTTTTCAGACAGCTCTTACACGAAAAGGGCATTATCATAATGTTCACAATGTTATTCCAACCTCAGAGTGTGGAAATAGACCGGTAACTGCCAAAATAAAGGAAACACCAGCAAAGTGTCTTAACAATAATAATAATAATAATAATAATACACTTTATTTGTTAAGCGCTTTTCAATACATGTAAGAAGGTGTTTCAAGTCATAAAATAATTTAATTAAAATATAGCCAAGAGCAGCAATGAACGGGGTTCACAGGATGACAGAAAGAACCAGAACTATCTTCCTTTATGTGACAGGGTTCACAGGATGACAGAAAGAACCAGATCAGTTGGAAACAAACAAACCAAGCACTCCATCATGTAGGAACCTTTGTGTGCAGTCATGAGTCTAAATACAACATCTGGAATGATTCTGACGTATGGTTCATGAGGAGCGGAAGATTGCATTTTGATTCTGAGCATTAGCGTTACATACAGTTCCTTGCAAAAGTATTCATCCCCCTTGGTGTTTTTCCTATTTTGTTGCATTACAACCTGTAATTTAAATGGATTTTTATTTGTATTTCATGTAATGGACATACACAAAATAGTCCAAATTGGTGAAGTGAAATGAAAGAAATAACTTTTTTCCAAAAATTACTTAAACAAATAACGGAAAAGTGGTACGTGCATATACCAACCCTTTGCAACCTTCAGAAGTCACATAATTAGTTAAATAAAGTCCACCTGTGTGCAATCTAAGTGTCACATGATCTGTCACATGATCTCAGTATATACTGTATACACCTGTTCTGAAAGGCCCCAGAGTCTGCAACACCACTAAGCAAGGGGCACCATGAAGACTAAGGGCTCTCCATACAGGTCAGGGACAAAGACTAAAATTGAGATTTTTGGCCATCAAGGAAAACGCTATGTCTGGCGCAAACCCAACACCTCTCATCACCCCGAGAACACCATCCCCACAGTGAAGCATGGTGGTGGCAGCATCATGCAGTGGGGATGTTTTTCCATCGGCAGGGACTGGGAAACTGGTCAGAATTGAAGGAATGATGGATGGTGCTAAATACAGGGAAATTCTTGAGGGGAACCTGTTTCAGTCTTCCAGAGATTTGAGACTGGGACGGAGGTTCACCTTCCAGCAGGACAATGACCCTAAGCATACTGCTAAGCAACACTCGAGTGGTTTAAGGGGACACATTTAAATGTCTTGGAATGGCCTAGTCAAAGCCCAGACCTCAATCCAATTGAGAATCTGTGATATGACTTTAAGATTGCTGTACACCAGCGGAACCCATCCAACTTGAAGGAGCTGGAGCAGTTTTGCCTTGAAGAAAGGGCAAAAATCCCAGTGGCTAGATGTGCCAAGCTTATAGAGACATACCCCAAGAGACTTGCAGCTGTAATTGCTGCAAAAGGTGGTTCTACAAAGTATTGACTTTGGGGGGGTGAATAGTTATGCACGCTCAAGTTTTCTGTATTATTGTCTTATTTCTTGTTTGTTTCACAATAGAAATATTTTGCATCTTCAAAGTGGTAGGCATGTTGTGTAAATCAAATGATACAAACCCCCCAAAAATGCCAAGGGGTATGAATACTTTAGCAAGCCACTGTATGCAAAGAATTAGTTGTTAATAGTTTCCTTGTTGTTTAAGATATCAATGCCACATTCAGCGTGGTTCATCTTAAGAACGTCCATGATAGAGACGACAAGTTTCACGTTGATAGGTCACTGTGGTCTCTGTGGTCTCTGTGGTCTCTGTGGTCTCTGTGGTCACTGTGGTCACGGTGGTCACGGTGGTCTCGGTGGTCTCGGTGGTCTCGGTGGTCTCTGTGGTCTCTGTGGTCTCTGTGGTCTCTGTGGTCTCTGTGGTCACTGTGGTCACGGTGGTCACGGTGGTCTCGGTGGTCTCGGTGGTCTCGGTGGTCTCTGTGGTCTCTGTGGTCTCTGTGGTCTCTGTAATCACTGTGAAGTAGATTTGAAGTGGTTTAAATGGACACGTAAAATCAGATTTGATATTTGTCAATAAATCATTGTTTGACCAATACCTTAGCTTTTCTCAAACTAAGTCAAGTCATGTGCCTTGGGCCTACAGTACATCGGGTGTCCTTTTTGTTATAAAAAATATAATTAAAATGTAGGGTGTAGATCAACTTTAATAATGCAGATAGATTGTAGCTTCCATCAATGTAACTGTCTGCATCACTTCCAAGCCCAATGGTGTCATATGGTTTTAGCATATTATAAAATTATTATTATATTATGTATATTTTTTTGTGTATATGTCTACTGGCATAGTGTGGCATCAACATTCCTTTCTCAAACTCTTTGTTATTGTGATGAATCCAAAGACCACATTTTGGAGTGAATCTGACTTTTAGTCCATGAAAAGAAGAGGTTAATGAGAATACGTTTTTCAAAGTTTCCAAGATGGAGTAAATTCTGTCTTGACGGACTTTCTGGGTCCTTGAGGCAAATGTGTTCAGCGTGAGGAAAGACCCCTACATACAACGTCAAGTCTCTAAGTCAAACGGGGAGACGGATATGATGATTTAAGTGAAACTGCTTATAACAGTGCCACCTATAGGCCAATCGGTGCCATTCTTTTTGACCAAGTTACTCATGGCCTCTAGTTTCTGTGTGCCAAATTCCCGGCTCATAGGGAGATAAAAGATCAGCGATATAGGACGGGGCTAAACCAAGCCTTTAACGTGATTCATACTATTTTAATATCTATTCTAAAAGTGATTGGTAGCCAGTGTAGAGAAGCTAAAACAGGTGTGATATGGTTACATTGCCTGGACAAGGTGAGCTGCAGCATTTTGAATGAACTGTAGATGATGCAGTGATATCTGACAGACCTGTATACAAACTGTTACAGTAATCTGGGCATGAGGAAATAAAAGCATGCATAACTTTCTCCAGATCAGTGACTGAAATAAAAGACTTGATCTATATTTCTTCGATGATAAACGCAGGACTGGACAACCTTTTTTACATGCAGCTCAAGGTTTAGGTCAGGGTCAAAGAAGACACCAAGGTTTCTTGCCGAAGGCTTTACATTGGTGGACAACTGACCAAGGTAATCTACAATCTGTGTTTTAGCAAGCTGGAGGGCAAATAAAACAACCTCTGATTTCATTTTACATTACATTTTAGTCATTTAGCAGACGCTCTTATCCAGAGCGACTTACAGTTAGTGAATACATATTTTTTTATACTGGCCCCCCGTGGGAATCGAACCCACAACCCTGGCGTTGCAAACGCCATGCTCTATCAACTGAGCTACATCCCGGCCGGCCATTCCCTCCCCTACCCTGGACGACGCTGGGCCAATTGTGCGCCGCCCATGAGTCTCCCGGTCGCGGCCGGCTGCGACAGAGCCTGGATTCGAACCAGGATCTCTAGTGACACAGTTAGCACTGCGATGCAATGCCTTAGACCACTGCGCCACTCAGGAGACTATCACTCATTTCGTATCAATGAGCTGGACAAAATGGTCAGACATCCAACATTTGATGTCAGCAAGACACTTGTGTAGGGAAGCTACACTCACTGAGAAACGTTTGCCACATAGATATGAAGTGAACCAGCGGAGAGCAACGCCGGAGATTCCCACCCACCTCTCCAGCCATTTGTTATGATTAATAGTATCAAACACTGCACTGAGATCCAGAAGAACTCGGATAGAGCGTTCACTGGCATCAGCAGCCAACAGAAGGTCCTTACTGACTTTCAATAAAGCAGTTTTAGTGCTGTGAAGTGAGCGGAAGCCCGACTGGACATTTTCGAATAAGTTGTTCATACTCAAATAAGACACCAATTGCTTGATCACAACTTTTTCTAAAATCTTTGACAAAAAATACAGTTTAGAGATTTGTCTATAATTACTCAGCGAGGAGCGATCTAGATAGGTTGGACCAGAGCAGTTTTAAAGTAGGCTGGAAAGGAGCCAGTGGTCAGGGAGCTATTTACAATAGACAGAACGTCGGGGCCAACAGTAGGGATAACCTCTTAGTAGTCTAGTAGGGACCACGTCTAAGGGGCAGGGCCAACAGTAGGTATAACCTCTTAGTAGTCTAGTAGGGACCACGTCTAAGGGGCAGGGCCAACAGTAGGGATAACCTCTTAGTAGTCTAGTAGGGACCACGTCTAAGGGGCAGGGCCAACAGTAGGGATAACCTCTTAGTAGTCTAGTAGGGACCACGTCTAAGGGGCAGGGCCAACAGTAGGGATAACCTCTTAGTAGTCTAGTAGGGACCACGTCTAAGGGGCCAACAGTAGGGATAACCTCTTAGTAGTCTAGTAGGGACCACGTCTAAGGGGCAGGGCCAACAGTAGGTATAACCTCTTAGTAGTCTAGTAGGGACCACGTCTAAGGGGCCAACAGTAGGTATAACCTCTTAGTAGTCTAGTAGGGACCACGTCTAAGGGGCAGGGCCAACAGTAGGGATAACCTCTTAGTAGTCTAGTAGGGACCACGTCTAAGGGGCAGGGCCAACAGTAGGTATAACCTCTTAGTAGTCTAGTAGGGACCACGTCTAAGGGGCCAACAGTAGGGATAACCTCTTAGTAGTCTAGTAGGGACCACGTCTAAGGGGCGGGGCCAACAGTAGGTATAACCTCTTAGTAGTCTAGTAGGGACCACGTCTAAGGGGCAGGGCCAACAGTAGGGATAACCTCTTAGTAGTCTAGTAGGGACCACGTCTAAGGGGCGGGGCCAACAGTAGGGATAACCTCTTAGTAGTCTAGTAGGGACCACGTCTAAGGGGCAGGGCCAACAGTAGGTATAACCTCTTAGTAGTCTAGTAGGGACCACGTCTAAGGGGCAGGGCCAACAGTAGGTATAACCTCTTAGTAGTCTAGTAGGGACCACGTCTAAGGGGCAGGGCCAACAGTAAGGATAACCTCTTAGTAGTCTAGTAGGGACCACGTCTAAGGGGCAGGGCCAACAGTAGGGATAACCTCTTAGTAGTCTAGTAGGGACCACGTCTAAGGGGCGGGGCCAACAGTAGGTATAACCTCTTAGTAGTCTAGTAGGGACCACGTCTAAGGGGCAGGGCCAACAGTAGGGATAACCTCTTAGTAGTCTAGTAGGGACCACGTCTAAGGGGCAGGGCCAAGAGTAGGTATAACCTCTTAGTAGTCTAGTAGGGACCACGTCTAAGGGGCGGGGCCAACAGTAGGTATAACCTCTTAGTAGTCTAGTAGGGACCACGTCTAAGGGGCAGGGCCAACAGTAGGGATAACCTCTTAGTAGTCTAGTAGGGACCACGTCTAAGGGGCAGGGCCAACAGTAGGGATAACCTCTTAGTAGTCTAGTAGGGACCACGTCTAAGGGGCAGGGCCAACAGTAGGGATAACCTCTTAGTAGTCTAGTAGGGACCACGTCTAAGGGGCAGGGCCAACAGTAGGTATAACCTCTTAGTAGTCTAGTAGGGACCACGTCTAAGGGGCAGGGCCAACAGTAGGGATAACCTCTTAGTAGTCTAGTAGGGACCACGTCTAAGGGGCAGGGCCAACAGTAGGGATAACCTCTTAGTAGTCTAGTAGGGACCACGTCTAAGGGGCAGGGCCAACAGTAGGGATAACCTCTTAGTAGTCTAGTAGGGACCACGTCTAAGGGGCCAACAGTAGGGATAACCTCTTAGTAGTCTAGTAGGGACCACGTCTAAGGGGCAGGGCCAACAGTAGGTATAACCTCTTAGTAGTCTAGTAGGGACCACGTCTAAGGGGCCAACAGTAGGTATAACCTCTTAGTAGTCTAGTAGGGACCACGTCTAAGGGGCAGGGCCAACAGTAGGGATAACCTCTTAGTAGTCTAGTAGGGACCACGTCTAAGGGGCAGGGCCAACAGTAGGTATAACCTCTTAGTAGTCTAGTAGGGACCACGTCTAAGGGGCAGGGCCAACAGTAGGGATAACCTCTTAGTAGTCTAGTAGGGACCACGTCTAAGGGGCAGGGCCAAGAGTAGGTATAACCTCTTAGTAGTCTAGTAGGGACCACGTCTAAGGGGCGGGGCCAACAGTAGGTATAACCTCTTAGTAGTCTAGTAGGGACCACGTCTAAGGGGCAGGGCCAACAGTAGGGATAACCTCTTAGTAGTCTAGTAGGGACCACGTCTAAGGGGCAGGGCCAACAGTAGGGATAACCTCTTAGTAGTCTAGTAGGGACCACGTCTAAGGGGCAGGGCCAACAGTAGGGATAACCTCTTAGTAGTCTAGTAGGGACCACGTCTAAGGGGCAGGGCCAACAGTAGGTATAACCTCTTAGTAGTCTAGTAGGGACCACGTCTAAGGGGCAGGGCCAACAGTAGGGATAACCTCTTAGTAGTCTAGTAGGGACCACGTCTAAGGGGCAGGGCCAACAGTAGGGATAACCTCTTAGTAGTCTAGTAGGGACCACGTCTAAGGGGCAGGGCCAACAGTAGGGATAACCTCTTAGTAGTCTAGTAGGGACCACGTCTAAGGGGCCAACAGTAGGGATAACCTCTTAGTAGTCTAGTAGGGACCACGTCTAAGGGGCAGGGCCAACAGTAGGTATAACCTCTTAGTAGTCTAGTAGGGACCACGTCTAAGGGGCCAACAGTAGGTATAACCTCTTAGTAGTCTAGTAGGGACCACGTCTAAGGGGCAGGGCCAACAGTAGGGATAACCTCTTAGTAGTCTAGTAGGGACCACGTCTAAGGGGCAGGGCCAACAGTAGGTATAACCTCTTAGTAGTCTAGTAGGGACCACGTCTAAGGGGCCAACAGTAGGGATAACCTCTTAGTAGTCTAGTAGGGACCACGTCTAAGGGGCGGGGCCAACAGTAGGTATAACCTCTTAGTAGTCTAGTAGGGACCACGTCTAAGGGGCGGGGCCAACAGTAGGGATAACCTCTTAGTAGTCTAGTAGGGACCACGTCTAAGGGGCAGGGCCAACAGTAGGTATAACCTCTTAGTAGTCTAGTAGGGACCACGTCTAAGGGGCAGGGCCAACAGTAGGTATAACCTCTTAGTAGTCTAGTAGGGACCACGTCTAAGGGGCAGGGCCAACAGTAAGGATAACCTCTTAGTAGTCTAGTAGGGACCACGTCTAAGGGGCAGGGCCAACAGTAGGGATAACCTCTTAGTAGTCTAGTAGGGACCACGTCTAAGGGGCGGGGCCAACAGTAGGTATAACCTCTTAGTAGTCTAGTAGGGACCACGTCTAAGGGGCAGGGCCAACAGTAGGGATAACCTCTTAGTAGTCTAGTAGGGACCACGTCTAAGGGGCAGGGCCAAGAGTAGGTATAACCTCTTAGTAGTCTAGTAGGGACCACGTCTAAGGGGCGGGGCCAACAGTAGGTATAACCTCTTAGTAGTCTAGTAGGGACCACGTCTAAGGGGCAGGGCCAACAGTAGGGATAACCTCTTAGTAGTCTAGTAGGGACCACGTCTAAGGGGCAGGGCCAACAGTAGGGATAACCTCTTAGTAGTCTAGTAGGGACCACGTCTAAGGGGCAGGGCCAACAGTAGGTATAACCTCTTAGTAGTCTAGTAGGGACCACGTCTAAGGGGCAGGGCCAACAGTAGGGATAACCTCTTAGTAGTCTAGTAGGGACCACGTCTAAGGGGCCAACAGTAGGTATAACCTCTTAGTAGTCTAGTAGGGACCACGTCTAAGGGGCAGGGCCAACAGTAGGTATAACCTCTTAGTAGTCTAGTAGGGACCACGTCTAAGGGGCAGGGCCAACAGTAGGGATAACCTCTTAGTAGTCTAGTAGGGACCACGTCTAAGGGGCAGGGCCAACAGTAGGGATAACCTCTTAGTAGTCTAGTAGGGACCACGTCTAAGGGGCAGGGCCAACAGTAGGGATAACCTCTTAGTAGTCTAGTAGGGACCACGTCTAAGGGGCCAACAGTAGGTATAACCTCTTAGTAGTCTAGTAGGGACCACGTCTAAGGGGCGGGGCCAACAGTAGGTATAACCTCTTAGTAGTCTAGTAGGGACCACGTCTAAGGGGCAGGGCCAACAGTAGGGATAACCTCTTAGTAGTCTAGTAGGGACCACGTCTAAGGGGCAGGGCCAACAGTAGGGATAACCTCTTAGTAGTCTAGTAGGGACCACGTCTAAGGGGCAGGGCCAACAGTAGGGATAACCTCTTAGTAGTCTAGTAGGGACCACGTCTAAGGGGCCAACAGTAGGTATAACCTCTTAGTAGTCTAGTAGGGACCACGTCTAAGGGGCAGGGCCAACAGTAGGTATAACCTCTTAGTAGTCTAGTAGGGACCACGTCTAAGGGGCGGGGCCAACAGTAGGGATAACCTCTTAGTAGTCTAGTAGGGACCACGTCTAAGGGGCAGGGCCAACAGTAGGTATAACCTCTTAGTAGTCTAGTAGGGACCACGTCTAAGGGGCGGGGCCAACAGTAGGGATAACCTCTTAGTAGTCTAGTAGGGACCACGTCTAAGGGGCAGGGCCAACAGTAGGTATAACCTCTTAGTAGTCTAGTAGGGACCACGTCTAAGGGGCGGGGCCAACAGTAGGGATAACCTCTTAGTAGTCTAGTAGGGACCACGTCTAAGGGGCCAACAGTAGGTATAACCTCTTAGTAGTCTAGTAGGGACCACGTCTAAGGGGCAGGGCCAACAGTAGGGATAACCTCTTAGTAGTCTAGTAGGGACCACGTCTAAGGGGCGGGGCCAACAGTAGGGATAACCTCTTAGTAGTCTAGTAGGGACCACGTCTAAGGGGCAGGGCCAACAGTAGGGATAACCTCTTAGTAGTCTAGTAGGGACCACGTCTAAGGGGCAGGGCCAACAGTAGGTATAACCTCTTAGTAGTCTAGTAGGGACCACGTCTAAGGGGCAGGGCCAACAGTAGGGATAACCTCTTAGTAGTCTAGTAGGGACCACGTCTAAGGGGCAGGGCCAACAGTAGGGATAACCTCTTAGTAGTCTAGTAGGGACCACGTCTAAGGGGCAGGGCCAACAGTAGGGATAACCTCTTAGTAGTCTAGTAGGGACCACGTCTAAGGGGCAGGGCCAACAGTAGGGATAACCTCTTAGTAGTCTAGTAGGGACCACGTCTAAGGGGCAGGGCCAACAGTAGGGATAACCTCTTAGTAGTCTAGTAGGGACCACGTCTAAGGGGCAGGGCCAACAGTAGGTATAACCTCTTAGTAGTCTAGTAGGGACCACGTCTAAGGGGCAGGGCCAACAGTAGGGATAACCTCTTAGTAGTCTAGTAGGGACCACGTCTAAGGGGCAGGGCCAACAGTAGGGATAACCTCTTAGTAGTCTAGTAGGGACCACGTCTAAGGGGCAGGGCCAACAGTAGGGATAACCTCTTAGTAGTCTAGTAGGGACCACGTCTAAGGGGCAGGGCCAACAGTAGGGATAACCTCTTAGTAGTCTAGTAGGGACCACGTCTAAGGGGCAGGGCCAACAGTAGGGATAACCTCTTAGTAGTCTAGTAGGGACCACGTCTAAGGGGCAGGGCCAACAGTAGGGATAACCTCTTAGTAGTCTAGTAGGGACCACGTCTAAGGGGCAGGGCCAACAGTAGGTATAACCTCTTAGTAGTCTAGTAGGGACCACGTCTAAGGGGCAGGGCCAACAGTAGGGATAACCTCTTAGTAGTCTAGTAGGGACCACGTCTAAGGGGCAGGGCCAACAGTAGGGATAACCTCTTAGTAGTCTAGTAGGGACCACGTCTAAGGGGCAGGGCCAACAGTAGGTATAACCTCTTAGTAGTCTAGTAGGGACCACGTCTAAGGGGCATGGCCAACAGTAGGGATAACCTCTTAGTAGTCTAGTAGGGACCACGTCTAAGGGGCAGGGCCAACAGTAGGGATAACCTCTTAGTAGTCTAGTAGGGACCACGTCTAAGGGGCAGGGCCAACAGTAGGTATAACCTCTTAGTAGTCTAGTAGGGACCACGTCTAAGGGGCAGGGCCAACAGTAGGGATAACCTCTTAGTAGTCTAGTAGGGACCACGTCTAAGGGGCAGGGCCAACAGTAGGTATAACCTCTTAGTAGTCTAGTAGGGACCACGTCTAAGGGGCAGGGCCAACAGTAGGTATAACCTCTTAGTAGTCTAGTAGGGACCACGTCTAAGGGGCAGGAGGAGGAGGTCTTCATGTGGGCTACAATATCAAGGAGGAACTCAAAGCAGCAAAAGGAAGCAGTATTCGGTCTCTCTTAGAGTAGTTGCCTCAAGTGCCTCCTGACCAGAAATGCTTGTATGGTGCTTGCTACGGTCAATCTGGGATCTATTATTTATCTGTGAAGAATCGTAAAGAATGTTAGCAGAGATCAGGGGACGAGAGCATGGCACCAACAACACACTCAATTGTCTTCACCTCGTAAGGATCCAACCATTCTTTTTCCATTTCTGCCTAAAATGACATCCCCAAATCTAACTGCCTGTAGCTCAGGACCTGAAGCAAGGACATGCATATTCTTGTTACCATTTGAAAGGAAACACTTTGAAGTTTGTGGAAATGTGAAATTAATGTAGGAGAACATAACACAATAGATCTGGTAAAAGATAAAACAAAGAAAAGCCATACATTCAGATAGGAAGCTGGAGGTAATGTAGATGTTGTCTACAACAGGGCAACAGTGTATGCGCAAAGTTTCAGACTGATACCTTCAAGAATGAGGAAGCTACATAACATTTAGTATGAAGTTACCCAGGTGTCCCTTTCGAATTTGCCCAAATGTTCCCAAGCGGCCTCCAAGTGGCCGAATTGGTAAATTGAAACATTTTCAAGGACATAACTGTAGAAAACATACAAAAATGCTATGAAGTGAACTATTTAAGATAAGGGTCAAGTTAGCAGCCAACACTGATCTAATGTCATAAGTGAACACACCACAAACCACACACAAAGTAAAATATATATAGAGAGGAAGTTTACATACACTTAGGTTGGAGTCATTAAAACTTGTTTTTCAACCACTCCACAAATTTCTTGTTAACAAACTATGGTTTTGGCAAGTCGGTTAGGACATCTACTTTATGCATGACACAAGTAATTTTTCCAACAATTGTTTACAGACAGATTATTTCACTTCTAATTCACTGTATCACAATTCCAGTGGGTCAGAAGTTTACATACACTAAGTTGACTGTGCCTTTAAACAGCTTGGAAAATTCCAGAAATTGATGTCATGGCTTTAGAAGCTTCTGATAGGCTAATTGACATAATTTGAGTCAATTGGAGGTGTACCTGTGGATGTATTTCAAGGCCTACCTTCAAACTCAGTGCCTCGTTGCTTGACATCATAGGAAAATCAAAGAAATCAGCCAAGACCTCAAAAAAGGTTCATCCTTGGGAGCAATTTCCAAACGCCTGAAGGTACCACTTTCATCTGTACAAACAATAGTACGCAAGTATAAACACCATGGGACCACGCAGGCGTCATACCGCTCAGGAAGGAGACGCGTTCTGTCTCCTAGAGATGAACGTACTTTGATGCAAAAAGTGCAAATCAATCCCAGAACAACAGCAAAGGACCTTGTGAAGATGCTGGAGGAAACAGGTACAAAAGTATCTATATCCACAGTAAAACGAGTCCTATATCAACATAACCTGAAAGGCCGCTCGGCAAGGAAGAAGCCACTGCTCTAAAACCGCCATAAAAAAGCCAGACTACGGTTTGCCACTGCACATGGGGACAAAGATCGTACTTTTTGGAGAAATATCCTCTGGTCTGATGAAACAAAAATAGAACTGTGTGGCCATAATGACCATTGTTATGTTTGGAGGAAAAAGGGGGTCGCTTGCAAGCCGAAGAACACCATCCCAACCGTGAAGCATGGGGGTGGCAGCATCATGCTGTGGGGTGCTTTGCTGCAGGAGGTACTGGTGCACTTCACAAAATAGATGGCATCATGAGGAAGGAAAATTATGTGGATATATTGAAGCAACATCCCAAGACATCAGTCAGGAAGTTAAAGCTTGGTCACAAATGGGTCTTCCAAATGGACAATGACCCCAAGGATACTTCCAAAGTTGTGGCAAAATGGCTTAAGGACAACAAAGTCTAGGTATTGGAGTGGCCATCACAAAGCCCTGACCTCAATCCTATAGAACATTTGTGGGCAGAACTGAAAAAGCGTGTGCGAGCAAGGAGGCCTACAAACCTGACTCAGTTACACCAGCTCTGTCAGGAGGAATGGGCCAAAATTCACCCAACTTATTGTGGGAAGCTTGTGGAAGGTTACCCGAAACGTTTGATCCAAGTTAAACAATTTAAAGGCAATGCTACCAAATACTTTTTGAGTGCATGTAAACTTCTGACCCACTAGGAATGTGATGAAAGAAATAAAAGCTGAAATAAATAATTCTCTCTACTATTTTTCTGACAATTCACATTCTTAAAATAAAGTGGTGATCCTAACTGACCTAAAACAGGGAATTTTTACTAGGATTAAATGTCAAGAATTGTGAAAAACTGAATTGAATTGTATTTGGCTAAGGTGTATGTAAACTTCCGACTTCAACTGTATATATATATATATGTGGAGAGAGAGAGAGAGAGAGAGAGAGAGAGAGAGAGAGAGAGAGAGAGAGAGAGAGAGAGAGAGAGAGAGAGAGAGAGAGAGAGAGAGAGAGAGAGAGAGAGAGAGAGAGAGAGAGAGAGAGAGACACACACAAGATTAATTAATCTTGTTTTCTAGCCCAGTTGTGGTTGTTTTTTGTGGTGTCTTCAACTTTCTCTGTGAAGTTAGATTTAATTCTTCCCCCATCTCTGAGTTGCTGTCACCTCACTAAGAGTAGGCAGATTTAACAGACACATGCATGCACACACATCACCCTGGCATGTTGTTTTAAACCAACTGGTTGTTCCCATCTTCAGGGAATCGAAACTTTCCATTTCTCTCTAACTTTCGTTTCTGTTCAGAGGTGGAGCTAATGTTCACTAGGAGACAGAATATTGAAGCGGGGAGGGACCTACCTGATTGTCCAATAGAAACTTTTTTTTTTGGAAGATATTTTGCTACTATTTGCTACGGTGTCTTGACAACAGTAGAGGAAGACTGCTCTAGCAGACAGAAAACAGAAGACAGAGAGACACCTCGTCAAGTTATATTGAACTGAATTCTCCATCCTCCACCTGAACCATGTCTGGAAACAAGAAAGGTAAGACTAATGATCGTTGCAGGATGTAGCTTTAGTTATACAACCCTGTATTGTGACCTTAGTATCATTATATGTTCCCGATAAGAGCGTCTGCTAAATGACTAAAATGTAAACGTAAATGTAATTATTTGGTAACACTTTACAAGAGGTAACATTTGCATAGGGTATATAATTACTAACGGTTATTGAATCACTTATAAATGCATTATGAACCATTAATAAATATGTATATTGCGTTGGTCCAAATAGTGCGATAACTAGTCAGAGCTTGCCAAATAGTGAGCCACTATTTACCTCCAGTTAATAACCATTTACAATTGCACTTACAAATGCTTATAATATTGAACCCTTATTTATCATCATGCAAATGTATGTTCAATGGTTGCACAGTTGAACATTTCTATTTTCTCACTTTTGGGTTTTGGTTTTCATGATGTGTCTGGCCAACTGTATATCCCAGACATTATTCAGTCATATAATTCCTAACATATTACTGCCCTTTACCAGATTATATCAAGACACTTACCACTTCTCTGTGAAAGTTGTTTATTTATAATACATTTGCAAAAATTTATAGAAACCTGTTTTCGCTTTGTCATTATGGGGTATTGTGTGTAGATTGATGAGGGCAACAAATAATTTAAGCAATTTTACAATAAGGCTGTAACGTGACAAAATGTGGAAAAGGGGAAGGGGTCTGAATACTTTCCGAAGGCACTGTAACAGTAGGGCCTTGGATAAACTATCACTGTAAATACTATATCACTGTCCGGCTTTGGATACATTGAATCACTGGATAAACTGTAGCATTGGATAAACTGTACCATTGGATAAACGGTATCACAATCGGGGCCTTGGATAAACAATGGATACACTGTTTCACTGCATAAATGATATCACTGTCCTGGTCTTCTATAAACTGCATCACTGGATACATTTTATAACTGTCAGGGCCTTGGATAAACTGTATCACAATCGGGGCCATGGATAAACAGTAACACAAGATACACTGTTTCACTGGATAAAATGTATCACTGTCCTGGCCTTGGATAAACCGTATCACTGTCAGGTCTTGGCTAAACTTTATCACTGGATAAACTGTATCAATGATGCGGTCCTTGGCAGGTCGAGAAAGCATCAAAAGGACCTAAACAAAGACTAACCTTCTCCCCTCCAAACGTCCCGCAAGGAGCCCTGGAAACCTGTTCTCCCGTAGAACGGGGTGGTGAATATAGTTAGGGTTCCCCTGCCTTGTTGTATAGAGTAGCATCTAATGGGAAAACTGGAGCGCCGCATCTCAGAGCTGCTCGCGTAATGGCATTTGGAGGCAAAAAGTGGAGGCAGGGAGGTTCAGGTCTGTAATCATACAGATCTCCTCCCAAGCATCTGGATCTAGGGTGTAAAACGAAGGCAGGGTGAAAAACGAAGGCAGTAAAGTGGCAGTAAAGTGCTCTGTCTTCCTAGGGAGTGAGGTGCCAATGACGTTAGTAAAATGGGGCGAGGGGCTGAGGTGGTCAGCCAGAGACGGCTCCACCGTGGGAGAGTTGCCAATGGATTCCTTCATATTGTGCATGTCCAGGCTCGGGGTAGAATCGTTGTTACGAACCCCGTGGCTTTAAACGCCTAGGGTGGATGGACAAGAGACCCGTAACATAATTCATGCAAATTAGAATCATGCAAATTAGAATCGTGACGTGGAACAGTGAGAACAAAAACTACACGACAACCATAAACTACCGTCAAACATAAAAGGTTTATTGCTGAACACACGGTAAAGGTTTGGGAGAAAGGGCTGAGCAGGACCCAAGAAATGAAACAATAGTGTAAAACACCCCTAAACTGATCTTGCCTGCCTCAAGAACCGCTAAGCTACTGCTAATCATACAAAAGTACAGTGGGTGGTCCGCTCAGGTCTAACTAGTGTTTTTAGACAGATTTCTTCCTACGGGTAATGTACGCCTGTCAGAGGAACCGATGTGGATGTGGTGGAGGAGTCAGGCGCAGGACACAGAGGTTTCGTCCAACAGTCTTTAATAGTCCAAAGTGCAAAAGAGTAAACACGACCTCGACCAAAAACAGAGGCGAGGGAATTACGCAACCAAGCGTAAACACTAAACACAAAACAAACAGAGCGCAAACACGTAGCTCCGAAAGACAGGCAGACAACAACACACAAACTAACCAATACAAAACAGGGAACTTATAAGACACGTAATCAGAACACAAACAGACACAGGTGTACAAGACAGACCAAAGTAATCACACCACGAAACATACAACGGTGGCAGCTAGTACTCCGGGGACGGCGAACGCCGAAGCCTGCCCGAACCAGGAGGAGGAGCAGTCTCGGCCGAAACCGTGACAACACCCAAGGGCAACTTGCTTAAATTCCCCTTTTCCCAGAAACACACAACAAAGTTACCAAACAGAGTAACCAGCAAATGAGTGAGTACACAAAACACATACTCACATACGGAAAATAGTATTCTCTCAACAAACACAACTGACTGGCTTTTAAACAATGGGATGTGTGATTGAAACCCCAGAAACAGGTGGTGCAATGCAGAGGAATGTCCACTGATTGGTCCACCTCAGCAATCAGCAGACACCCCAACGACCACCAATCAGGAACATACAGGACACCTGTGATTAGGGCAGAAGGAGAGGAAAAACACAAAAAGACACAGGATACCTGTATCCGTAACACTCCCACCCTTAAAAGAGCAAACCACAATGGTTTGCGACACACGTACCATCACAACACCCAAAATTCAACGGTCAACCGCATCCTGACGGGATAACAAAAAACCTAGTTCTTTAAACACGAGACAAAGCATCTGCCAACACATTTTCCGACCCCTTTTTGTGGCGGATCTCCAAATGATAATTTTGCACTACAAGTGCCCAACGCATAAGGCGTTGGTTCTGGTTGTACATCCGGTGGAGAAAAACTAAGGGGTTATGGTCAGTATACACTATCACTGGTAATGCACTGGAACCAACATAAACTTCAAAGTACTGAAGAGCTAACAACAAAGCTAGAGCTTCTTGTTCAATGGTGGAGTAGTTTGTCTGACATTTGTTAAATTTCCGTGAAAAACAACAGACAGGATGGTCCACTCCACTCTGGTCCTGCTGCAGTAGAACAGCACCAGCACCTCTGGCACTTGCATCTACCTCCAGTTTAAACGGTCGTTCAAAATCTGGCGCAGCAAGAACAGGAGTACTACATAAGAGTGCTTTAGCAGTGTTGAAAGCAGTACGACAATCTTCAGACCATACACATTTTCTCGCCGGACTGAGCAAATCCGTTAATGGAGCAACTACCGCAGATAATTTTTTACAGAAACTACGGTAGTAGCCAACCATCCCTAAAAAGCGGCGTAGCTCTCTTCTGGTGGTAGGTGCGGGAAATGCATTTATAGCTGAGACCTTGGCATCTACAGGGCGCACCTGACCATGGCCGACCTGTTTACCGAGATAAGTAACAGTGGCCTTCCCAAACTCGCACTTTGCTAAATTCAGGGTTAGAGAAGCGGCTGCTAGACTTTCACACACTACCCTTAGAGTTGTAATATGATCAGACCACTCAGTCGAATAAATTACCAGATCATCAAGGTAAGCACTACAATTAGGAACTCCAGCCAATACTGTGTTAACCAGGCATTGGAAAGTGGCTGGTGCGTTCCGCATCCCAAATGCCATGACAGCATATTGTAGGAAGTGATCTGGGGTCACAAAGGCAGAGATGTCGGAGGCACGTGAGGTTAACGGCACCTGCCAGTAACCTTTTAGAAGATCTAGTTTGGTTACATAAGTAGCAGCACCAACAGTATCAATACAGTCATCCAGTCTGGGTAACGGGAACGAGTCGGGCACTGTGACAGCATTGACCTTCCGATAGTCCGTACATAACCTGGATGTCCCATCAGGTTTAGGAACCAGAATGCACGGAGAACTCCAAGGACTTGAACTTGGCATAGCCAGGTTATTCTCCAGCAAATAACCGACCTCATCCCTCATTATCTTTCTTTTAGAGACGTTGATAAGCATGTTGCTTGATAGGTGCAGCGTTTCCAACATTAATGTCATGTTCTAACACATTTGTGCATGTAGGAACATCATTAAAAAGACATGGAAAGCTGTGTAATAGTCTCACAATATCATCTGACTGTCCGTCCGTTAAATGAATCAGGCTTGATGGGAGAGACAGTAGCATCTCTGAATTGGGCAATCTTGAATTGGGCAATCCAAACCATCTCCGTCCACATCATTAACATGACTTCCCACTACAGCCGCAGCAACAATAGAGACAGCCGTCTCGGCCAGTTTCTCTGGACTGTCTATCTGAGTGACGGGTCTGGTGTGGTATGTCTTCAACATGTTAACGTGGCACACACGAGATTGGCGTTTTCTATCAGGAGTCTGTATCACGTAGTCAGTTTCACTTAGTTTCTTTTCATTGACATAAGGACCAGAGAAACGTGCTGACAATGACGCTCCTGGCACCGGCAACAATACAAGAACTTGGTCACCTGGCTGCAGTGAACGAGAAACAGCCTGGTTGTCATAGTGCCGTTTCATCCGTCTCTGTGAGGAAGACAGCGCTTCCTTTGCTAGAGCACAGGCACCATGTAGGCGCTCACGAAAGTGACTAACGTAGTCCAACACATTTTCTTTCACACACAACTCTTGTGATAAAAACTGATCCTTAAGGACTTTCATAGGTCCTCTCATGGTGTGTCCAAACACCAGTTCAGCTGGGCTGAACCCTAAGGATTCCTGTACTGTCTCACGGACAGCAAACAAAACTAGAGGAACTCCCTCATCCCAATCCTTCTCAGATTCCAAGCAATATTTACGGAGCATAGACTTCAGTGTCTGATGCCAACGTTCAAGTGCAACCTGAGACTCTGGGTGATATGCGCTTGACACACGGTGTGACAATAAAGTATGCCAGGTTTTTCTTCTTTAGCTCCTCCTCTGAGACAACACTAGAAAAACATTTAGCCAGGCTAATGTCAACCTTCTGGTTAGCGATCAGCTGCTCACGAGTGACTGGTAACTGTATTGCCTCAGCAACAAGTTCCACATCCTTCTTCCTTTCTCTGGGCTGTTGGTCAGACTGCACCAGCTTACCAGAGGTAGCACCCGAACTATCCTCTGGGTCACACTCTCTGAATAGAATCGTGTTCGACAAATATATCACGTCACCCACTTGTCGTGCTTGAACACATGTGACAGCACAAGCGGGGAACACATCTGGATAACCCTAGTGCCCCCCCCTCCATGTCCCCAGGTGTTGTAGTGCCCCTCCCTCCATGTCTCCAGGTGTTGTAGTGCCCCTTCCTCCATGTCTCCAGGTGTTGTAGTGCCCCTCCCTCCATGTCTCCAGGTGTTGTAGTGCTCCTTCCTCCATGTCTCCAGGTGTTGTAGTGCTCCTCCCTCCATGTCTCCAGGTGTTGTAGTGCCCCTCCCTCCATGTCTCCAGGTGTTGTAGTGCCCCCCCCTCCATGTCTCCAGGTGTTGTAGTGCTCCTTCCTCCATGTCTCCAGGTGTTGTAGTGCTCCTTCCTCCATGTCTCCAGGTGTTGTAGTGCTCCTTCCTCCATGTCTCCAGGTGTTGTAGTGCCCCTCCCTCCATGTCTCCAGGTGTTGTAGTGCCCCTCCCTCCATGTCTCCAGGTGTTGTAGTGCTCCTTCCTCCTTGTCCCCAGGTGTTGTAGTGCTCCTTCTTCCATGTCCCCAGGTGTTGTAGTGCCTCCCCCCCCTCCATGTCCCCAGGTTTTGTAGTGCTTCTTCTTCCATGTCCCCAGGTGTTGTAGTGCCCCTCCCTCCATGTCTCCAGGTGTTGTAGTGCCCCCCCCCCCATGTCTCCAGGTGTTGTAGTGCTCCTCCCTCCATGTCTCCAGGTGTTGTAGTGCCCCTTCCTCCATGTCCCCAGGTGTTGTAGTGCTCCTTCCTCCATGTCTCCAGGTGTTGTAGTGCCCCCCCTCCATGTCCCCAGGTGTTGTAGTGCTCCTTCCTCCATGTCCCCAGGTGTAGTGCTCCTTCTTCCAGGTGTTGTAGTGCCCCCCCCCCCCTCCATGTCCCCAGGTGTTGTAGTGCCCCCCCTCCATGTCCCCAGGTGTTGTAGTGCCCCCCCTCCATGTCTCCAGGTGTTGTAGTGCTCCTTCTTCCATGTCTCCAGGTGTTGTAGTGCCCCCCCTCCATGTCCCCAGGTGTTGTAGTGCCCCCCCTCCATGTCTCCAGGTGTTGTAGTGCCCCTCCCTCCATGTCCCCAGGTGTTGTAGTGCCCCCCCCCCCCTCCATGTCTCCAGGTGTTGTAGTCCTCCTCCCTCCATGTCTCCAGGTGTTGTAGTGCCCCTCCCTCCGTGTCCCCAGGTGTTGTAGTGCCCCCCCCCTCCATGTCCCCAGGTGTTGTAGTGCTCCCTCTTCCCAGATCTGTTTGTGCTGTATTGTCACCTCAAGGAGTATAACTCTGTTGGGATTAGGGTAGTTCCTAATCTCGGTTAACCCAGAATTGAAATATTTACGTAGTCTGTCCATAAGAGAGTAGGGTAGTTCCTGGTTCCTGGTTCCTGGTTCCCCTCCCAGAGAAATGTTATCTGAGGTTTCACCTCAACTGACCCAGTGATAAGACCCAGTCATAAATACACACAGCTCATCATCGTATTGTTCCTCCATGTTCCTCCAGGATACTCCACCACCTCTCAGAAGCACCGTAACTTTGTCTCTGAGCCGATGGGGAACCGGTCTGTGAGAGACGTACCCGGGATCGGACCTGTACAGGGCCGCAGGCTAGAGGATAAGGGCGTTACCAGGTAGGTTCACTACATAGGAATAGTGTGCCAAATCAGAACCAACCATAGTTTCAGAACCAACCATAGTTTCTGAAATGTCTGGGAACTTTGGTCAATTTATGTGAGTAAATCCACCAATCACTGATGTGCTGCCCCAAGCTGGTGAGAGTAGACAACAACACATCCGCCATAATGATCCTCAACACGGGGGCCCCTCAGGGGTGCGTGCTTAGTCCCCTCCTGTACTCACTGTTCACCCACGACTCCAACGCCATCATTAAGTTTGCTGACGACACAGTGGTGGTAGGCCTGATCACCGACAACGATGAGACAGCCTATAGGGAGGAGGTCAGAGACCTGGCTGTGTGGTGCCAGGACAACAACCTCTCCCTCAACGTGATCAAGACAAAGGAGCTGATCGTGGACTGCAGGAAAAGGAGGGCCGAGCACGTCCCCATTAACACCGACGGGGATGTAGTGGAACAGGTTGAGAGCTTCAAGTTCCTCGGTGTCCACATCACCAACAAACTATCATGGTCCAAACACACCAACACAGCCGTGAAGAGGGCACGACAAAGCCTATTCCCCCTCAGGAGGCTGAAAAGATTTGGCATGGGACCTCACATCCTCAAAAAGTTATACAGCTGCACCATTGAGAGCATCTTCACTGGCTGGATCACCGCTTGGTATGGCAACTGCTTAGCATCTGACCGCAAGGCACTACACAGGGTAGTGCGTACGGCCCAGTACATCACTGGGGCCAAACTCTCTGCCATCCAGGACCACTATACCAAGCGGTGTCAGAGGAAGGCCCTAAAAATGGTCAAAGACTCCAGCCACCCAAGTCATAGACTGTTCTCTCTGCTACCGCACGGCAAGCGGTACCGGAGCGCCAAGTCTGGAACCAACAGGACCCTGAACAGATTCTACCCCCAAGCCATAAGACTGCAAAATAGTTAGTTAAATAGTTAACCAAATAGCTACAAGGAATATCTGCATTGACCCCTTTTGCACTAACTTTTTTGACTCATCACATACACTGCTGCTACTGTCTATTATCTATCCTGTTGCCTAGTCACTTTACCCCTACCTACAGTATACTGCTGCAACTGTCTATTATCTATCCTGTTGCCTAGTCACTTTACCCCTACCTACAGTATACTGCTGCTACTGTCTATTATCTATCCTGTTGTCTAGTCACTTTACCCCTACCTAGAGTATACTGCTGCTACTGTCTATTATCTATCCTGTTGTCTAGTCACTTTACCCCTACCTACAGTATACTGCTGCTACTGTCTATTATCTATCCTGTTGTCTAGTCACTTTACCCCTACCTACAGTATACTGCTGCTACTGTCTATTATCTATCCTGTTGTCTAGTCACTTTACCCCTACCTACAGTATACTGCTGCTACTGTCTATTATCTATCCTGTTGTCTAGTCACTTTACCCCTACCTACTGTATACTGCTGCTACTGTCTATTATCTATCCTGTTGTCTAGTCACTTTACCCCTCCCTACAGTATACTGCTGCTACTGTCTATTATCTATCCTGTTGTCTAGTCACTTTACCCCTACCTACAGTATACTGCTGCTACTGTCTATTATCTATCCTGTTGTCTAGTCCCTTTACCTCTACCTACAGTATACTGCTGCTACTGTCTATTATCTATCCTGTTGCCTAGTCACTTTATTCCTGCCAATATGTACATATCTACCTCAAATACCTCGTACCCCTGCACATGGACTCAGTAGTGGTACCCTGTGTATATAACCAAGTTATCATTGACTCAGTACTGGTACCCCGTGTATATAGCCAAGTTATCGTTACTCATTGTGTATTTATTATTACGTGTTTTACTTTTCTATTCTTCCTCTATTTTCTTTCTCTCTGCGTCGTTGGGAAGGGCCCGTAAGCATTTCACTGTTAGTCTACACCTGTTGTTTACGAAGTATGTAACAAATACAAGTTGGTTTGATCAACCAGAAGTTAAAGCTGTTGAAAATAAGTTTAAGCATTTCCCAAAAATATACCTATACTAGAGCTATACATAGTTTCAGAAAACTTTACCAGAACTTAACAGTAAATTACCCCGTTTTGTCTCTCCCAGGGCTGACCAGATGTTGGGCCAGTACCTGGTGAGTGGTCGAGACCAAGGCCAGTTCCAGGGCTATCTGAAAAATACCACAGGGGCCAACGCCAAGCAACAAAGTGACGCCTACAATGGAATGAGAGAGTGGACCAACAACAATATGTAGAGGAGAGCAGACATTCACTCACTGTCTCTGCTCCTTTCTGCTTTTCTACTCCTTACTAGGACTCTTCAGACCTACCTAGGTCAACTTTCAACTAATTATTAATAAGTCATTATTGATAAGTATTGATAAGTAATCTTGAGTAATCATAAAGTTGATAGTTATCTATAAGACACTGTACTTCCTTCTGTTCTTCTTGTCACATCCTTCAACTAAGACCCTGGGCCCTGTCCCCAGGTTAAAGTGATAGTTTTGGGTGCATTCTGTTTTGGAATAAATCTGGAATTAACTTTTTGTTCTTGTCCTGCTGTATTCTTGATGGCTGCAAAAGTCTTAAGAGTCAACACATTGTTACAGATGTCCTGGTGCTGTAACCGGGACTTCTCTTAATACTAAAATCATAAAAGCCCAATGAAGACGTTTATTTTTGTTACATCAATATCAAATAATTTCTGGTTAACAATTAAATACCTTACTGTGATTTTCAATTAAAAAAGAAGAAAAACAAATGACATTTCTCAAGCAAGAATTTAGCTAGGACTGTCTGAGAGTGGTCTGAGAGAGGGGCCTAATCGGAGGGGCCTAATCGGAGGGGCCTAATCGGAGGAGCCTAATCGGAGGGGCCTAATCGGAGGGGCCTAATCGGAGGAGCCTAATCGGAGGGGCCTAATCGGAGGGGCCTAATCGGAGGAGCCTAGTCGGAGGGGCCTAATCGGAGGGGCCTAATCGGAGGGGCCTAATCGGAGGAGCCTAATCGGAGGAGCCTAATCGGAGGAGCCTAATCGGAGGGGCCTAATCGGAGGGGCCTAATCGGAGGGGCCTAATCGGAGGAGCCTAATCGGAGGGGCCTAATCGGAGGAGCCTAATCGGAGGAGCCTAATCGGAGGGGCCTAATCGGAGGGGCCTAATCGGAGGGGCCTAATTGGAGGGATGTGCAACCTGAAGACTAGCTGTTATTGGCAGAGAGGAGAGAGGAGGGCAAACTCTCGTTATTGGTCTATTAACTATTGGTAATGTCAACAGGCAATCAAGCTGACATTTCAGGTGATCTTTTCAGACAGCTCTTACACGAAAAGGGCATTATCATAATGTTCACAATGTTATTCCAACCTCAGAGTGTGGAAATAGACCGGTAACTGCCAAAATAAAGGAAACACCAGCAAAGTGTCTTCACAATAATAATAATAATAATAATAATAATAATAATAATACACTTTATTTGTTAAGCGCTTTTCAATACATGTAAGAAGATGTTTCAAGTCATAAAATAATGTAATTAAAATATAGCCAAGAGCAGCAATGAACAGGGTTCACAGGATGACAGAAAGAACCAGAACTATCTTCCTTTATGTGACGGGGTTCACAGGATGACAGAAAGAACCAGAACTATCTTCCTTTATGTGACGGGGTTCACAGGATGACAGAAAGAACCAGAACTATCTTCCTTTATGTGACGGGGTTCACAGGATGACAGAAAGAACCAGAACTATCTTCCTTTATGTGACGGGGTTCACAGGATGACAGAAAGAACCAGAACTATCTTCCTTTATGTGACGGGGTTCACAGGATGACAGAAAGAAC
This sequence comes from Coregonus lavaretus, assembly GCF_964263955.1. Classification (NCBI taxonomy): domain Eukaryota; kingdom Metazoa; phylum Chordata; class Actinopteri; order Salmoniformes; family Salmonidae; genus Coregonus; species Coregonus lavaretus. The sequence goes on along the minus strand of NW_028166266.1, from coordinate 12,811 downwards.
CAGAACTATCTTCCTTTATGTGACGGGGTTCACAGGATGACAGAAAGAACCAGAACTATCTTCCTTTATGTGACGGGGTTCACAGGATGACAGAAAGAACCAGAACTATCTTCCTTTATGTGACGGGGTTCACAGGATGACAGAAAGAACCAGAACTATCTTCCTTTATGTGACGGGGTTCACAGGATGACAGAAAGAACCAGAACTATCTTCCTTTATGTGACGGGGTTCACAGGATGACAGAAAGAACCAGATCAGTAGGATAACAAACAAACCAAGCATCGATCATGTAGGAACTATCTTCCTTTGTGTGCAGTCATGAGTCTAAATACAACATCTGGAATGATTCTGACGTATGGTTCATGAGGAGCAGAAGATTGCATTTTGATTCTGAGCATTAGCGTTACATACAGTTCCTTGCAAAAGTATTCATCCCCCTTGGTGTTTTTCCTATTTTGTTGCATTACAACCTGTAATTTAAATGGATTTTTATTTGTATTTCATGTAATGGACATACACAAAATAGTCCAAATTGGTGAAGTGAAATGAAAGAAATAACTTTTTTCCAAAAATTCTTTAAAAAAAAATGAATAACGGAAAAGTGGTACGTGCATATGTATTCACCCCCTTTGCAACCAAGATCTGGTGCAACCATTTACCTTCAGAAATCACATAATTAGTTAAATAAAGTCCACCTGTGTGCAATCTAAGTGTCACATGATCTGTCACATGATCTCAGTATATACTGTATACACCTGTTCTGAAAGGCCCCAGAGTCTGCAACACCACTAAGCAAGGGGCACCATGAAGACCAAGGGCTCTCCATACAGGTCAGGGACAAAGACTAAAATTGAGCTTTTTGGCCATCAAGGAAAACGCTATGTCTGGCGCAAACCCAACACCTCTCATCACCCCGAGAACACCATCCCCACAGTGAAGCATGGTGGTGGCAGCATCATGCAGTGGGGATGTTTTTCATCGGCAGGGACTGGGAAACTAGTCAGAATTGAAGGAACGATGGATGGCGCTAAATACAGGGAAATTATTGAGGGGAACCTGTTTCAGTCTTCCAGAGATTTGAGACTGGGACGGAGGTTCACCTTCCAGCAGGACAATGACCCTAAGCATACTGCTAAGCAACACTAAAGTTGTTTAAGGGGAATCATTTAAATGTCTTGGAATGGCCTAGTCAAAGCCCAGACCTCAATCTAATTGAGAATCTGTGATATGACTTAAAGATTGCTGTACACTAGCGGAACCCATCCAACTTGAAGGAGCTGGAGCAGTTTTGTCTTGAAGAATGGGCAAAAATCCCAGTGGCTAGATGTGCCAAGATTATAGAAACATACCCCAAGAGACTTGCAGCTGTAATTGCTGCAAAAGGTGGCTCTACAAAGTATTGACTTTGGGGGGGGTGAATAGTTATGCACGCTCAAGTTTTCTGTTTTATTGTCTTATTTCTTGTTTGTTTCACAATAGAAATATTTTGCATCTTCAAAGTGGTAGGCATGTTGTGTAAATCAAATGATACAAACCCCCCAAAAATGCCAAGGGGTATGAATACTTTAGCAAGCCACTGTATGCAAAGAATTAGTTGTTAATAGTTTCCTTGTTGTTTAAGATATCAATGCCACATTCAGCGTGGTTCATCTTAAGAACGTCCATGATAGAGATGACAAGTTTCACGTTGATAGGTCACTGTGGTCACTGTGAAGTAGATTTGAAGTGGTTTAAATGGACACGTAAAATCAGATTTGATATTTGTCAATAAATCATTGTTTGATCAATACCTTAGCTTTTCTCAAACTAAGTCAAGTCATGTGCTGTGGGCCTACAGTACATCGGGTGTCCTTTTTGTTATAAAAAAATATAATAAAAATGTAGGGGGTAGATCAACTTTAATAATGCAGATAGATTGTAGCTTCCATCAATGTAACTGTCTGCATCACTTCCAAGCCCAATGGTGTCATATGGTTTTAGCATATTATAAAATTATTATTATATTATGTATATTTTTTTGTGTATATGTCTACTGGCATAGTGTGGCATCAACATTCCTTTCTCAAACTCTTTGTTATTGTGATGAATCCAAAGACCACATTTTGGAGTGAATCTGACTTTTAGTCCATGAAAAGAAGAGGTTAATGAGAATACGTTTTTCAAAGTTTACAAGATGGAGTAAATTCTGTCTTGACGGACTTTCTGGGTCCTTGAGGCAAATGTGTTCAGCATGAGGAAAGACCCCTACATACAATGTCAAGTCTCTAAGTCAAACGGGGAGACGGATATGAGGGTTTAAGTGAGACTGCTTATAACAGCGCCACCTACAGGCCAATCTGTGCCATTCTTTTTGACCAGGTTACTCATGGCCTCTAGTTTCTGTGTGCCAAATTAGAAAACAAGTGACCAATCTATGCTGGAGTTATCTGACCATGTCTATGCTGGAGTTATCTGACCATGTCTATGCTGTGCTGTCAACCCCTAAGGAAGGAGAATGAAACAGATAGCTCATTCAAACCAGACATTAAAACCAGACATTAAAAGCATCTTTCTAAAAGTTTGTCTTCAGCAGGGATGTAAAGAGTCTCTGAATCTGCAAGCCTGACCTCCTCTGGCAGACCCTTCCAAAGTCTAGTGGCCCTTTGGCAAATGCCCGGTGTCCTTTAGTTTTCAACCTAGACTTTGGAATGGTCAACAGTGCCCTACCAGCGGATCTCAGGCTGCCTCCTGGCTCATAGGGAGATAAAAGATCAGTGATATAGGACGGGGCTAAACCAAGCCTTTAACGTGATTCATACTATTTTAATATCTATTCTAAAAGTGACTGGTAGCCAGTGTAGAGAAGCTAAAACAGGTGTGATATGGTTACATTGCCTGGACAAGGTGAGCTGCAGCATGTTGAATTAACTGTAGATGATGCAGTGATATCTGACAGACCTGTATACAAACTGTTACAGTAATCTGGGCATGAGGAAATAAAAGCATGCATAACTTTCTCCAGATCAGTGACTGAAATAAAATACTTGACTTGATCTATATTTCTTCGATGATAAACGCAGGACTGAACAACCTTTTTTACATGCAGCTCAAGGTTTAGGTCAGGGTCAAAGAAGACACCAAGGTTTCTTGCCGAAGGCTTTACATTGGTGGACAACTGACCAAGGTCATCTACAATCTGTGGTTTAGCAAGCTGGAGGGCAAATAAAACAACCTCTGATTTCGTATCAATGAGCTGGAGAAAATGGTCAGACATCCAACATTTGATGTCAGCAAGACACTTGTGTAGGGAAGCTACACTCACTGAGAAACGTTTGCCACATAGATATGAAGTGAACCAGCGGAGAGCAACGCCGGAGATTCCCACCCACCTCTCCAGCCGTTTGTTATGATTAATAGTATCAAACACTGCACTGAGATCCAGAAGAACTCGGATAGAGCGTTCACTGGCATCAGCAGCCAACAGAAGGTCCTTACTGACTTTCAATAAAGCAGTTTTAGTGCTGTGAAGTGAGCGGAAGCCCGACTGGACATTTTCGAATAAGTTGTTCATACTCAAATAAGACACCAATTGCTTGATCACAACTTTTTCTAAAATCTTTGACAAAAAATACAGTTTAGAGATTTGTCTATAATTACTAAGCGAGGAGCGATCTAGATAGGTTGGACCAGAGCAGTTTTAAAGTAGGCTGGAAAGGAGCCAGTGGTCAGGGAGCTATTTACAATAGACAGAACGTCGGGGCCAACAGTAGGGATAACCTCTTAGTAGTCTAGTAGGGACCACGTCTAAGGGGCAGGGCCAACAGTAGGGATAACCTCTTAGTAGTCTAGTAGGGACCACGTCTAAGGGGCAGGGCCAACAGTAGGGATAACCTCTTAGTAGTCTAGTAGGGACCACGTCTAAGGGGCAGGGCCAACAGTAGGGATAACCTCTTAGTAGTCTAGTAGGGACCACGTCTAAGGGGCAGGGCCAACAGTAGGGATAACCTCTTAGTAGTCTAGTAGGGACCACGTCTAAGGGGCAGGGCCAACAGTAGGGATAACCTCTTAGTAGTCTAGTAGGGACCACGTCTAAGGGGCAGGGCCAACAGTAGGTATAACCTCTTAGTAGTCTAGTAGGGACCACGTCTAAGGGGCAGGGCCAACAGTAGGGATAACCTCTTAGTAGTCTAGTAGGGACCACGTCTAAGGGGCAGGGCCAACAGTAGGTATAACCTCTTAGTAGTCTAGTAGGGACCACGTCTAAGGGGCAGGGCCAACTCTAGGTATAACCTCTTAGTAGTCTAGTAGGGACCACGTCTAAGGGGCAGGGCCAACAGTAGGGATAACCTCTTAGTAGTCTAGTAGGGACCACGTCTAAGGGGCAGGGCCAACAGTAGGTATAACCTCTTAGTAGTCTAGTAGGGACCACGTCTAAGGGGCAGGGCCAACAGTAGGGATAACCTCTTAGTAGTCTAGTAGGGACCACGTCTAAGGGGCAGGGCCAACAGTAGGTATAACCTCTTAGTAGTCTAGTAGGGACCACGTCTAAGGGGCAGGGCCAACAGTAGGTATAACCTCTTAGTAGTCTAGTAGGGACCACGTCTAAGGGGCAGGGCCAACAGTAGGGATAACCTCTTAGTAGTCTAGTAGGGACCACGTCTAAGGGGCAGGGGCAACAGTAGGTATAACCTCTTAGTAGTCTAGTAGGGACCACGTCTAAGGGGCAGGGCCAACAGTAGGTATAACCTCTTAGTAGTCTAGTAGGGACCACGTCTAAGGGGCAGGGCCAACAGTAGGGATAACCTCTTAGTAGTCTAGTAGGGACCACGTCTAAGGGGCAGGGCCAACAGTAGGGATAACCTCTTAGTAGTCTAGTAGGGACCACGTCTAAGGGGCAGGGCCAACAGTAGGGATAACCTCTTAGTAGTCTAGTAGGGACCACGTCTAAGGGGCAGGGCCAACAGTAGGTATAACCTCTTAGTAGTCTAGTAGGGACCACGTCTAAGGGGCAGGGCCAACAGTAGGGATAACCTCTTAGTAGTCTAGTAGGGACCACGTCTAAGGGGCAGGGCCAACAGTAGGTATAACCTCTTAGTAGTCTAGTAGGGACCACGTCTAAGGGGCGGGGCCAACAGTAGGTATAACCTCTTAGTAGTCTAGTAGGGACCACGTCTAAGGGGCAGGGCCAACAGTAGGGATAACTTCTTAGTAGTCTAGTAGGGACCACGTCTAAGGGGCAGGGCCAACAGTAGGTATAACCTCTTAGTAGTCTAGTAGGGACCACGTCTAAGGGGCAGGGCCAACAGTAGGTATAACCTCTTAGTAGTCTAGTAGGGACCACGTCTAAGGGGCAGGGCCAACAGTAGGGATAACCTCTTAGTAGTCTAGTAGGGACCACGTCTAAGGGGCGGGGCCAACAGTAGGTATAACCTCTTAGTAGTCTAGTAGGGACCACGTCTAAGGGACAGGGCCAACAGTAGGTATAACCTCTTAGTAGTCTAGTAGGGACCACGTCTAAGGGGCAGGGCCAACAGTAGGTATAACCTCTTAGTAGTCTAGTAGGGACCACGTCTAAGGGGCAGGGCCAACAGTAGGGATAACCTCTTAGTAGTCTAGTAGGGACCACGTCTAAGGGGCCAACAGTAGGTATAACCTCTTAGTAGTCTAGTAGGGACCACGTCTAAGGGGCAGGGCCAACAGTAGGGATAACCTCTTAGTAGTCTAGTAGGGACCACGTCTAAGGGGCCAACAGTAGGTATAACCTCTTAGTAGTCTAGTAGGGACCACGTCTAAGGGGCAGGGCCAACAGTAGGTATAACCTCTTAGTAGTCTAGTAGGGACCACGTCTAAGGGGCAGGGCCAACAGTAGGGATAACCTCTTAGTAGTCTAGTAGGGACCACGTCTAAGGGGCAGGGCCAACAGTAGGGATAACCTCTTAGTAGTCTAGTAGGGACCACGTCTAAGGGGCAGGGCCAACAGTAGGTATAACCTCTTAGTAGTCTAGTAGGGACCACGTCTAAGGGGCAGGGCCAACAGTAGGGATAACCTCTTAGTAGTCTAGTAGGGACCACGTCTAAGGGGCAGGGCCAACAGTAGGGATAACCTCTTAGTAGTCTAGTAGGGACCACGTCTAAGGGGCAGGGCCAACTCTAGGTATAACCTCTTAGTAGTCTAGTAGGGACCACGTCTAAGGGGCAGGGCCAACAGTAGGTATAACCTCTTAGTAGTCTAGTAGGGACCACGTCTAAGGGGCAGGGCCAACAGTAGGGATAACCTCTTAGTAGTCTAGTAGGGACCACGTCTAAGGGGCAGGGCCAACAGTAGGGATAACCTCTTAGTAGTCTAGTAGGGACCACGTCTAAGGGGCAGGGCCAACAGTAGGTATAACCTCTTAGTAGTCTAGTAGGGACCACGTCTAAGGGGCAGGGCCAACAGTAGGGATAACCTCTTAGTAGTCTAGTAGGGACCACGTCTAAGGGGCAGGGCCAACAGTAGGGATAACCTCTTAGTAGTCTAGTAGGGACCACGTCTAAGGGGCAGGAGGAGGAGGTCTTCATGTGGGCTACAATATCAAGGAGGAACTCAAAGCAGCAAAAGGAAGCAGTATTCGGTCTCTCTTAGAGTAGTTGCCTCAAGTGCCTCCTGACCAGAAATGCTTGTATGGTGCTTGCTACGGTCAATCTGGGATCTATTATTTATCTGTGAAGAATCGTAAAGAATGTTAGCAGAGATCAGGGGACGAGAGCATGGCACCAACAACACACTCAATTGTCTTCACCTCGTAAGGATCCAACCATTCTTTTTCCATTTCTGCCTAAAATGACATCCCCAAATCTAACTGCCTGTAGCTCAGGACCTGAAGCAAGGACATGCATATTCTTGTTACCATTTGAAAGGAAACACTTTGAAGTTTGTGGAAATGTGAAATTAATGTAGGAGAACATAACACAATAGATCTGGTAAAAGATAAAACAAAGAAAAGCCATACATTCAGATAGGAAGCTGGAGGTAATGTAGATGTTGTCTACAACAGGGCAACAGTGTATGCGCAAAGTTTCAGACTGATACCTTCAAGAATGAGGAAGCTACATAACATTTAGTATGAAGTTACCCAGGTGTCCCTTTCGAATTTGCCCAAATGTTCCCAAGCGGCCTCCAAGTGGCCGAATTGGTAAATTGAAACATTTTCAAGGACATAACTGTAGAAAACATACAAAAATGCTATGAAGTGAACTATTTAAGATAAGGGTCAAGTTAGCAGCCAACACTGATCTAATGTCATAAGTGAACACACCACAAACCACACACAAAGTAAAATATATATAGAGAGGAAGTTTACATACACTTAGGTTGGAGTCATTAAAACTTGTTTTTCAACCACTCCACAAATTTCTTGTTAACAAACTATGGTTTTGGCAAGTCGGTTAGGACATCTACTTTATGCATGACACAAGTAATTTTTCCAACAATTGTTTACAGACAGATTATTTCACTTCTAATTCACTGTATCACAATTCCAGTGGGTCAGAAGTTTACATACACTAAGTTGACTGTGCCTTTAAACAGCTTGGAAAATTCCAGAAATTGATGTCATGGCTTTAGAAGCTTCTGATAGGCTAATTGACATAATTTGAGTCAATTGGAGGTGTACCTGTGGATGTATTTCAAGGCCTACCTTCAAACTCAGTGCCTCGTTGCTTGACATCATAGGAAAATCAAAGAAATCAGCCAAGACCTCAAAAAAAAAATGTGTAGACCTCCACAAGTCTGGTTCATCCTTGGGAGCAATTTCCAAACGCCTGAAGGTACCACGTTCATCTGTACAAACAATAGTACGCAAGTATAAACACCATGGGACCACGCAGCCGTCATACCGCTCAGGAAGGAGACGCGTTCTGTCTCCTAGAGATGAACGTACTTTGATGCAAAAAGTGCAAATCAATCCCAGAACAACAGCAAAGGACCTTGTGAAGATGCTGGAGGAAACAGGTACAAATGTATCTATATCCACAGTAAAACGAGTTCTATATCAACATAACCTGAAAGGCCGCTCGGCAAGGAAGAAGCCACTGCTCTAAAACCGCCATAAAAAAGCCAGACTACGGTTTGCCACTGCACATGGGGACAAAGATCGTACTTTTTGGAGAAATGTCCTCTGGTCTGATGAAACAAAAATAGAACTGTTTGGCCATAATGACCATTGTTATGTTTGGAGGAAAAAGGGGGTCGCTTGCAAGCCGAAGAACACCATCCCAACCGTGAAGCACGGGGGTGGCAGCATCATGCTGTGGGGTGCTTTGCTGCAGGAGGGACTGGTGCACCTCACAAAATAGATGGCATCATGAGGAAGGAAAATTATGTGGATATATTGAAGCAACATCCCAAGACATCAGTCAGGAAGTTAAAGCTTGGTCGCAAATGGGTCTTCCAAATGGACAATGACCCCAAGCATACTTCCAAAGTTGTGGCAAAATGGCTTAAGGACAACAAAGTCTAGGTATTGGAGTGGCCGTCACAAAGCCCTGACCTCAATCCTATAGAACATTTGTGGGCAGAACTGAAAAAGCGTGTGCGAGCAAGGAGGCCTACAAACCTGACTCAGTTACACCAGCTCTGTCAGGAGGAATGGGCCAAAATTCACCCAACTTATTGTGGGAAGCTTGTGGAAAGCTACACAAAACATTTGATCCAAGTTAAACAATTTAAAGGCAATGCTACCAAATACTTTTTGAGTGCATGTAAACTTCTGACCCACTAGGAATGTGATGAAAGAAATAAAAGCTGAAAGAAATAATTATCTCTACTATTTTTCTGACATTTCACATTCTTAAAATAAAGTGGTGATCCTAACTGACCTAAAACAGTACAAACAGTAGTCTGCAAGTATAAACACCATGGGACCGCGCAGCCGTCATACCGCTCAGGAAGGAGACGCGTTTTGTTTCCTAGAGATTAACGTACTTTGGTACGTCCACCTGTCTCCTCCCTACCTCCCCTACCTCCACCTGTCTCCCCCTACCTCCACCTGTCTCCCCCTACCTCCACCTGTCTCCCCCTACCTCCACCTGTCTCCCCCTGTCTCCTCCCTACCTCCACCTGTCTCCTCCCTACCTCCACCTGTCTCCACCTGTCTCCTCCCTACCTCCACCTGTCTCCCCCTACCTCCACCTGTCTCCCCCCTACCTCCACCTGTCTCCTCCCTACCTCCACCTGTCTCCCCCTACCTCCACCTGTCTCCCCCTACCTCCACCTGTCTCCCCCCTACCTCCACCTGTCTCCCCCTACCTCCACCTGTCTCCCCCTACCTCCACCTGTCTCCCCCCTACCTCCACCTGTCTCCCCCTACCTCCACCTGTCTCCCCCCTACCTCCACCTGTCTCCTCCCTACCTCCACCTGTCTCCCCCCTACCTCCACCTGTCTCCTCCCTACCTCCCCTACCTCCACCTGTCTCCTCCCTACCTCCACCTGTCTCCTCCCTACTTCCCCTACCTCCACCTGTCTCCTCCCTACCTCCACCTGTCTCCCCCCTACCTCCACCTGTCTCCTCCCTACCTCCACCTGTCTCCTCCCTACCTCCCCTACCTCCACCTGTCTCCTCCCTACCTCCACCTGTCTCCTCCCTACTTCCCCTACCTCCACCTGTCTCCTCCCTACCTCCACCTGTCTCCTCCCTACCTCCACCTGTCTCCCCCCTACCTCCACCTGTCTCCTCCCTACCTCCACCTGTCTCCTCCCTACCTCCCCTACCTCCACCTGTCTCCTCCCTACCTCCACCTGTCTCCTCCCTACTTCCCCTACCTCCACCTGTCTCCCCCTACCTCCACCTGTCTCCTCCCTACCTCCACCTGTCTCCTCCCTACCTCCACCTGTCTCCCCCCTACCTCCACCTGTCTCCTCCCTACCTCCACCTGTCTCCTCCCTACCTCCCCTACCTCCACCTGTCTCCTCCCTACCTCCACCTGTCTCCTCCCTACTTCCCCTACCTCCACCTGTCTCCTCCCTACCTCCACCTGTCTCCTCCCTACCTCCCCTACCTCCACCTGTCTCCCCCTACCTCCACCTGTCTCCCCCTACGTCCCCTACCTTCACCTGTCTCCTCCCCTACCTCCACCTGTCTCCTCCCTACCTCCCCTACCTCCACCTGTCTCCTCCCTACCTCCCCTACCTCCACCTGTCTCCTCCCTACCTCCACCTGTCTCCTCCCTACCTCCACCTGTCTCCTCCCTACCTCCCCTACCTCCACCTGTCTCCTCCCTACCTCCCCTACCTCCACCTGTCTCCTCCCCTACCTCCACCTGTCTCCTCCCTACCTCCACCTGTCTCCTCCCTACCTCCCCTACCTCCACCTGTCTCCTCCCTACCTCCTCTACCTCCCCCTATCTCCTCCCTACTTCCCCTACCTCCACCTGTCTCCCCCCTACCTCCCCTACCTCCACCTGTCTCCTCCCTACCTCCACCTGTCTCCTCCCTACCTCCCCTACCTCCACCTGTCTCCTCCCTACCTCCACCTGTCTCCCCCCTACCTCCCCTACCTCCACCTGTCTCCTCCCTACCTCCCTACCTCCACCTGTCTCCCCCCTACCTCCCCTACCTCCACCTGTCTCCCCCTACCTCCACCTGTCTCCTCCCTACCTCCCTACCTCCACCTGTCTCCCCCTACCTCCACCTGTCTCCTCCCTACCTCCCTACCTCCACCTGTCTCCCCCCTACCTCCACCTGTCTCCCCCCTACCTCCCCTACCTCCACCTGTCTCCCCCCTACCTCCACCTGTCTCCCCCTACCTCCACCTGTCTCCTCCCTACCTCCCCTACCTCCACCTGTCTCCCCCCTACCTCCACCTGTCTCCCCCCTACCTCCACCTGTCTCCTCCCTACCTCCCCTACCTCCACCTGTCTCCTCCCTACCTCCACCTGTCTCCCCCCTACCTCCACCTGTCTCCTCCCTACCTCCACCTGTCTCCCCCCTACCTCCACCTGTCTCCCCCCTACCTCCACCTGTCTCCTCCCTACCTCCACCTGTCTCCCCCCTACCTCCACCTGTCTCCTCCCTACCTCCACCTGTCTCCCCCCTACCTCCACCTGTCTCCCCCCTACCTCCACCTGTCTCCTCCCTACCTCCCCTACCTCCACCTGTCTCCCCCTACCTCCCCTACCTCCACCTGTCTCCTCCCTACCTCCCCTTGTCTCCCCTCTACCTCCCCTATCTCCCCCTGTCTCCCCCTACCTCCCCTGTCTCCCCCTACCTCCCCTACCTCCCCTGTCTCCTCCCTACCTCCCCTACCTCCACCTGTCTCCTCCCTACCTCCCCTACCTCCACCTGTCTCCCCCCTACCTCCCCTATCTCCCCCTGTCTCCCCCTACCTCCCCTACCTCCACCTGTCTCCTCCCTACCTCCCCTACCTCCACCTGTCTCCCCCTGTCTCCCCCTACCTCCCCTACCTCCCCCTGTCTCCCCCTACCTCCCCTACCTCCCCTATCTCCCCCTGTCTCCCCCTACCTCCCCTATCTCACCCTGTCTCCCCCTACCTCCCCCACCTTCACCTGTCTCCTCCCTACCTCCCCTACCTCCCCCTGTCTCCCCCTACCTCCCCTACCTCCACCTGTCTCCCCCCAGTCTCCCCCCTACCTCCACCTGTCTCCTCCCTACCTCCCCTATCTCCCCATAGTCTCCCCCATACCTCCCCTGTCTCCCCCCTACCTCCCCTACCTCACCCTGTCTTCCCCCTACCTACCAGTGTGCATGTCTCGCCCCATCTCCCCCCATCTCCTCCATACCTCCCCTACCTCCCCCTTTCACCCCCTTTCACCCCCTACCCCCCCCCTCTCCCCCTACCTCTCCCTGTATCCCCCCTATCTCTCCCTGTCTCCCCCATACCTTCCCCTGGCTCCCTCTATATCTCTCTGTCTCCCTCCTAACTCTCTGTCTCCCACCTACCTTCCTGTCTCTCCCTTACCTCCCCTGTCTCTCCCCTGTTACTATGTTCCTCTCTCTCTTTCTCTCTCCCTCCTACTATAACTCTCTCTCTCTGCATCCCCCTACCCTCTCTCTCTCTCTCTCTCTCTCTCTCTCTCTCTCTCTCTCTCTCTCTCTCTCTCTCTCTCTCTCCTTTCCTGTCTCTCAGGTAACTCTATCTGGCATCCTCCTTGCAGACAGGCAGCCAGACAGGAGGAGAAGAGTAAGGTGAGTTCTCTCTGAGACGTGTTCGAAAATATACTACCGAGACTATTGAAGTCTCCACCCCTCTAAACAGAAACTCTCAGCCAGTTTCAGTCAAGTCTATGGGCCAAATGTCCCCTCCCCTTCTGAAATTTGAAAGATGCAAAATCGTGATGTGCCCAAATGATCAATGACAAAAGATCAGCCTACCTGAACAAAGTTCCTCGTTAGTTGTCGCATCCCATAGTTTGTCGACAGACACTACTGCCATTTTTATGTTACGTGAATCTGTCCACAAGAAATGACTCTAAAGTAGCTCCACAGTCCAACTAAGGCTGTTACAGTATTGAATAAGGAATTGAATCATACTCATTCAAAGCCATAGAAATACAGTATAATGTATAGATGCTCAAACCACACATCATCATGTTTGTCAAGTTTTATTCTGCCCCATTAGAGATGGGGACTGTGTTGACTGGGACCGTGTTGATCTTGATTACCTGAACAAAGGACACCTAATAATTGCACTTACTGTGCAGTAATTTAGTAAGCCCTGGTCCCAGATCAAAACTCTCTCCCCTCCCCCTCCCCAATGTAATACACCTGTTGTTCCCAGAAGCAGGTCCGGATACAGCTCAATGACGTCCCTGAGCAGCAGGTTTTGTGATGCATGT